>NW_027467733.1:935000-1044489 GCF_046742065.1 Oratosquilla oratoria
CTTCAATCCATTCATCATCGCCTCCATTTGAATTATCTGCAAACCTGACTTCACCATTAAAAAGGTCACTATCAGACTCCTCCACAGGCGCCATTTCTGCTAAATCATTTTCATCTAAAAGAAAGTCATGAACATCTCTGGACAGATTTATCATAAAAACTTCAGTCTCTCAAAAAGAAAATCTCGACAAAGAAGTTGCAAGAATTATATTTGCCACAAATTCACCATTTCGTCTTGTTCAACATCCTCAGTTTCTCAAGATGGTTGAGAACCTGAGGCCAGGTTATATTCCTCCATCCAGAAAAGATATTGCTGATAAGTACTTGGATCTTGTGTATGAAAAGGAATATAAAAAGTGGGCAGATGACCTGAATAATTAAACTGTATGTCTTTCAATTGATGGGTGGTCTAACATCCATAATGAGCCCATAATATGTGTCACTCTAACAACATCCACTGGTCAGATTTATTTAGTTGACACAATAGACACATCAGTGAAACCTCACACTGCTGAATATCTTCTACAACTTGTAGAAAATTCGATCAAGAAGGCTGAACAAGATTTTGGTTGTCACATTGGAAGTGTTGTGACAGACAATGCAGCAAATGTCACCAAGATGAGAAAAGTCTTGAAGGAATCGAGTGAACCTGAGCATACCGTCCTCACATACGGCTTATACCGTTCCTTGTATACTTATGGCAAGTCTATATAACACTGCTCCTTATATTGATATGCTAAAAATGTCCTTTAGCAATCAGATCGCATATCAGATAGCAATCCCACAATATTTAAAATCTATAAAAAAAATCTATTTAAATCAAATACATCTGATTTAAAAAGAAAAATAGATTTTTTATGTCCAGGGCGGCCAGGGATGCCCTCCAGTCCAATTGCACATCAGTCAGGCCAACGGTATGGCCGCCACAAGCCTAAACTTCATTAATGGGCAAAAAGGCCCAACTTTGGAGGGCTCTCACCGCCACACCCTTGGTCTCACGATTGTCATGTCTACCTTCATGAGCACCGTATCCGACCCTCTCCTTGTGGGACCCCATCCATCCATCCCTATTTTTGTTATCTCCTCAAGTTCACACCATCCTCCTCTGCCATCAATGCCACTTTTGCTAAACTTTACTCATTCTGTCCATGTGTCCATATTATTCCAATAATCTTTCATCAGCCTATCTTCAAGCTTCCTTTCCACCCCTGCTCTCCTCCTCACCTCATTTCTCACTCTAACCATACTTCTCATAGAGTTCATCTCAAACATGTTTAAGCTTTTCCTTTCTACTTCTCTTAGATTCCAAGTCTCCACCCCTACAGTGTCATTGGTACGATCACCCCTTCATATAATCCTTTCTTTGCATCCATTCCCAGATGCCTTCTTATGACACTTTTTAATCCCCCAAGACATTTACTTGCTTCTCTCGATCTACAGTTTACCTCCATCCCCACTCCATTTCCTTCCATATGTGACCCCAAATACACTTCCTCCGACATTTCTCCTTTAAGACTTACTTCCAACTCACTGCCATCCTCTCCCCTTGTACATCTCATCCTCTATCTTTTCTCCATATTTATCTTCAACTTTCTCCTATCACATACCTTCCTTAATTCCATCACTGTCTTAATCTCTCCTCTGGCCCTTCCACAATCACAGTGTCATCAGCAAACAGCAACTGGCTCACCTCTCACTTCTCTCCATTTTCTTTAACCATCACTCCTGTGCACATTACCTTCCCATTTACCTCCCATACCACCCCATCCATGTACACATTGAACAGCCATGGGGGATATAACATTGCCTTGACATAGCCCCACCTTTACCTCAAATCACTCACTCTCTTCATTTCTAATTATATCATAGGCTCAACTCCTCACATAAAAACTCCTGACTGACCTAAATAGCTTTTCCCTGATCCCATATATCTTCGATACCTTCCACAGTGCCTTCCTGTGTACTCTGTCATAAGCCCTTCTCCAAATCCATAAAGGCCCCAAAAAACATCCTTACTTTAGTCAAAACCTTCTCACAAATCTTCCTTACTACAAAAATCTGATCCACGCATCCTCTACTTTTGCTAAACCCATACTGCTCTTTACCAACTACCTTCTCTGTTTTCTCATGATCCTCTCCTAATCTGTAGTAGAAATAAAGTTCATTAAATCAATAGCAGTGGTGTGGTGGCCGGTGAATTCATCGCACCTCTAAGCTTTCACACATTACATATGTCCAGCTAGCCATGAGTGATATGTTGCCAGTTTTGTTTCTTTTTTAGTACTATAATTTTATTTTTACTTTCTATATACTGCATCATGTTATATTTTTCATGTTTTTCTATATAAAATCATGAGTTCATTTGTAGCAGTAAATTTACACACTGATTATATGCTAGAAACGGCTATGGAAAGTAGGTAAAGATATATGTCCTGTTATACACAAAGTCACTCAGTGTATGTCTGTCACTCAGTTTCTCTGTGCTTTGTGAGATATGAAGGAGCTAAAAGACTTGTGTACAAATAATTATTTATTTCTGCTGTAAAGATGATCAGATTACATTTAAGGGTTTTTATTACCTAATGAAATGAGGCTTTAGTGCAGTTCTGTTCCTAAGAAAAAATAATAAGCATATCTTATTTTTATATAATCAATATGCTTTGGGATTTATAGAGATTTTTTATTAAATTTTGCTGTACCTTGAAGAACCTGTCTAGTGTGCTGTGAAGCTGGGTGTTGTCGTTGTTGTTGTTGTCGTTCCCTAGACTGTCTGACCGAGCAGTCCTGTCTCCCCAAGGAATGCCACAGCCGAAACTGGGTTTTCCCACAAATCCTTTATAGAGTGTATGTTGTGTTGTTTGAGTGCATGATTGTGTATAATGCAGTCTTCCATTATGTGTTGTATGGTATGGGGTGAAGTGTTACATCCTGGGCAGCTGTTCACAATGCGGTCATCCAAGTGAATGATTCGTCAGAGTAGTCAAAAGCATTTTGAGGACATGATGTCAGCCACTTGTGGTACTCTGGTGCCCATGGAGGGACATTGCACAGTCCCCATGTAGAGCAGAATGGCCATGAATTTGGAGATCTCATGTTCAGTGGTAGAGAAAGTTGTGGCAACATCTTTTTGAATGGCATAGAGGTTCATTTGATAGGTTTTGTGCTTGATGAGCTGTAGGGTAAAGAACCTGGGTGGTCTATACATATGTAGGTGGCTGGTAGTTGCAAGTGGGCAGAGGGGATTGCTGATGTCCTCCTTGCAGGTTGTGGGCCACAGATAAAGGGCAATCTTTTTTCCTGCGTTTGGTCTTGGCTGTGCCCTTACCGATGCCCTTCCTGTTGGCCTCCTCTTCTTCCTCTTCCTCCTGTTGGTTGTCATCCTCCTCATGGTCCTCCTCCTCAAACACTGGTGCAGTACACCACCTCTTGGCAGGAGGCTCGTTGCCGTGGCCTGGGGAACTTGGGTCATGTGAGATGGGCACAAATTGAGAGTCTTCTTTATCATCCCTCGCCCAAAGAATCATTGGCACTGATGCTTAGGTCCAGAGGAATTAGTGTAATCTATTAGGCCTTACTCCTGGGGTAAAACATATAACAAGGAAGCTGGAAAGAAAGAGAATAGCATTAGAAACTTTGTAATGAACTTATAAAAGGGCATAATTTTCCCCTGGACAATGAATTCCAATAAAAACTGGCCATAAGTCCCCCATGAAAAATTCAGCAAAATTTGGGCATAGGTTCACCATGAACAATGTCTAAAATCAAAATTATTGGTTACATGGAGCTTTAAACATTAAAAGTTGTATGTAAACAATAATTGATTTTATCCCTAACTAAGCCAAGGGATCATATTTAATCAACTGGCGATTTCAAAAACAATAGACTACCAGGCACATGTTAAAAAATTATCACCCCTATTTTCACTCATGTTTTTCACAAAATTCTGCCTTTCCTATGCAAATGACACATCAGGTTAAAGTTTAACTATTCAACTGTATCATATCAGGGTATCATCTACTTACATTATGAAAGGGGGAAGAGGCCATGGGCGCTAGGACAACAAGTGGAAAAAAAAAATCCTTCATTGTGTCTAGAGAGTAATTGAGTTTTGTGTCCCAGGCCAGCCAATGAGAGAGGCAGAGGAGGCTGTGACGTCACCCTGACTGGTAGCCAGAGACATAGTGATCGGCTCAGGATTGATGACGTATTGGTTTACTCTACATGGGACGCAGTGGGCACCATTTTCAATATCTGTTAATGCTTATATATGGTCACTCACTTTGTAAAGGGTTAATAAAGTATTGAAAATATTTTTTTCAGCTACAAATATAAAATTAGGGTTTTACAGTACTAGAGTTATGAATAACTCAAGTTTTAAACATTGCAAGATATTTGAAAATTGGCTGGTACAAGACAATGGTTGAGACTAAAATTGGTTGATATATGTAGGATGGGAGTAATTTGAGTATTTCTACATATAGAGGAGTCAAAGTCAGAGGTTTTGATTATCAACTCCACAGCCCCGAGTTTTACAATTGATTTTGGAAATGCCATTACTTTTTCCACTGGATTGATTTGTAATAATGTAAAAATTTATACAAAAAATTATACAGATAGCCCACTGTAGAACTAGCATATACCCTGAAGGACTTAATTTGGCTTGGTAATGTCTCGTTTACCTAATTGTATGTCAGTTTTATTTATTGTTTTTTCCTTCTTTCCAGATATCTTACACTTTACAAAGAATATCATGGGCAAGGAGAAAGGACAGTTGAAGAAACCTGCAAGATGTTTGGTTTCAAGACTCCCAATGACCCTTATTGAAAACTTGGGTCAAGGTCTAGGTCACTGTACTTGGTAAACACATTAGAATTTGAATAACAAAAGACTAGCAAGGATTTTTGTAAGTAATGTATGAAGCTGTGTATGACTATAGCACTCAGTAGTGTTAATAAATGTATTTTTCAACAAGTTATGCTTATTTAAATGGTTTTCTGTAAGGTGTTAAGAAATTGCAGCATTGAGTGGTGGCTACAGGGTAGTGAAAAGATGGACCCCACAGGCATGATGTCCCCTGAGAGAAACCATTCACTAGCCATCTGTCTAGAAAACCTAAGGGAAAAAAAAAAAGACAATAACACCCTACCTTATGGGGGTACCTAGTCTCTGGAACAGGCCTTATGTTCACATGCTCTTTAAGAACACTCCAACTCCTATCCTTTACATTATGTTCAGGAGAGCAGCTCACAGGCACCTTCATTGTCTCATCTTCAGCAAGCTAGCAACATCAGAGCAGAGTTAGGCCTTGACATATGCCCTAAATACACATGACCCTTCACATATGCACAAACACCTTTCTACAGCAACATCTGCCACTCTTGACTCCACTTAGAAATGTGTGCCAGGGTTGTGTAATGTCACCTTGGTTGTTCAACATGCATAGGTATGGGATGATGTGAAAGATAAACATCCATCCATGTCATTCTTGGCCTTTCCCTGAGGTTTACAACTCTGCCTTCTCTCTTTTTTTTTTTATATATTTTTTTTACTCATTCTCTCCAGTATCCCTTCATGGGCCCTATCTGACAGCTCCCTCTCCACCCCAACTCTCCTCTTCACCCCATTTCTCATGCTATCCATCTTTGTAACCCTACTATACTTTCAAACACTTCATTTCAAACCTATTTAAATTTCTCATTTCTGGCTCCCTTAAATTCTACCCTTTATATAGTCTTCTCTTTGAATCCATCCCTAGATACCTAGTTTTCATTACGCTTTTCCCAAAAACATTGACTTGCTTCCCTCACTCAACAGTTTACCTCCCACTATTCCCAGCTATGTTTGACCCTTAATACTTAAGCTAACCTCTCTCCATATAGATTTGCCTCACACTGCCACCCTCACCTCTTGTATATCTCATAACCTTGCTTTTACCCACATTTACTTTCGGTTTCTTCCTATCACATACCTTCCCAAACTCTCTAACTGCCTTAGACCCTCTGACCCAGCCACAAGTGAGGCAGCATCAATAAACAATTGACTCACCTACTTCTCTGAACCCTCACAAACCATTCCCAATCCCCTGCCCATCACCCTTGCATTGACCAACCCTGGTGCAGCCCCTTCTCAGACCGCTCCCACCAATCCCAACCCTAATACAAGCTCTGATACTGATGCAAAAGCTTTTGACAGCACTTAAGAGGTTTTCCTTTGTCCCATGTATCTGTATTTCCTCCCAAAAAGCCTTGCTGTCAAACCTATCATGAGCCTTCTTTAAATCCATAACAGGCCAGAAAGCATCACGTTTCTTAAATCTGCCTTTCTACAAAAATTTTATGCACCCTCCATCTTTCACCCACACTGTTTCTCACCAGTTCTCTCTGATCCTCTCCTAATCATCTCAGTTAACATCCTTCCATGTGCCTTTCCAACTACACTCAATAAACTGGTCCCTCTAAATTGACCACATTCACATTTTCCCCTTTTCCCTATATAATGCAGAAGCCCTTTAGTGGAAACCACATTGTTGTGGTGAGGGAATGTATTCATATACCACTAATACATATTACAATATATCACATGCCTGACACTTGATCCATATGTATGCAAGGTACCTAACAGACACTGGCCCTTTTGCAATGCCTCTAATCTTGCTGACATCCACATTTATAAATTGTAAACATCAGACTCAGACATACAACATAATCACACCACCGCCCAACAAAATGTTACTGAAAAAAGTACATAGTGTCACCAGATTAATCATTTCCTTATACATACCAAACTACATAATTATAACTCCAATCCCTACATCATGTCAAGGCACATCTACTGATAATAACCAGACACTTAAACTACAACTAACACAAATAGTATTGTATAAATTCCAAACCTATGATCTAACTGTAAACTTGACACCAAACATGCAAAGATAGGCATATTCACATATATATGCGGCGACTGCGTCACATACACACACACACAACTCTCCCCTAGAGAGCAAAGAACTCTCTCCCTTATGGGGAGTACACGGAGACTCTTCCCAAAGGGGATTACATCCCCATGCTGTAAGTATCTCTTCACTTCACTAAACCAAGAAAGTCCGAAGAGGCTTTATGTTCCCTGCCATTGGTGTAACCTTTCACAGGTTACAGGAGCTTCAGTGTCTATGACGTGACGAGCAAGGCTAGAGAGGGCGTCGGCCCTTGCTCTGCTATGCTAGCAAAATCACGAGTGACCAGATGTAATAGTTCCTGGAATTGGCCTGCCATTACAGGGCAACAGGCCCGAACGGTGTCCACGTGGAATCTACATGAGCCCTGGTAGCCCTCGACCTGTGGGTGAGATGGTAGCCCAATCGGGGCAAGTGACCAAAATGAAAAAATCCAAAATGGATCCACAGATTTTGCCCAAAATCGCTAGGTCGCCGATTTGGCCCAAATTTACCTCGTAGGGAGACAGTCGGGCACAGTGTACCGTGAGGTTGACGCAAGGAGCCTGGGCCCAAGGACCTATGTGTAGCGACCATCCAAATTTGACCCTTTCCTCTGATTTTTCACATTTCCGCCTCTGGCGCCAGGGTCAAATTTCGATGGTCGATACTTAGCAGGTGACCAAAATGACACAAAATCCAAAAAAATTCAAAGGATTAACCCCATGAATTTAGCCCAAAATCCGAAGGTGAACGATTTGGTCCAACCTTGCCCCCACAGGAAGAGAGTCGGACACAATGCACAGCAAGGTACACATGAGCAGCCTCAGCCTAAAGGCGTTGCGGTGACACCCCTTCAAATTTGGGCCTTTTCACCCAGTATTCACATTTGGGCCTCTGGCATTAATACCGTTGGCTTGGGAGGTGTCAAATTGGACTCTTATCACCTTTTGGCCTCTGGCACCCATACCGTTGGCCTGAGTGGTGTCAAATTGGACTCGGCAGCCCTAGCCGTCCACGACCTGTGGGTGAGATGGCGGGTAAATCGGAGCAAGTGACCAAAATGATCCAAAATCCAAAAAATCTCAAAGGATTAACCCCATGAACTTAACCGAAAATTCGAAGGTGACCGATTTGGTCCAAACTTGCCCCACAGGGAGAGAGTCGGTCAAAGTGCACAGCATGGTAAACATGAGCAGCCTGAGTCTAAGGGCGTGGCAGTGGCACCCCTCCAAATTTGGGTCTTTTCACCCAGTAATCACCTTTTGGCCTCTGGCACCCATACCGTTGGCCTGAGTGGTGTCAAATTGAACTCTACGGCAGCCGTAGCCGCCCTCGACCTGTGGGTGAGATGGCGGGTAAATCGGAGCAAGTGACCAAAATGACCCAAAATCCAAATAATCACCCCGTGAATTTAGCCGAAAATTCGAAGTTGACCGATTTTGTCCAAACTTGGTCCACAGGGAGAGAGTCGGTCAAAGTGTACAGTAAGGTAAACATCAGCAGCCTGAGTCCAAGGGCGTGGCAGTGGCACCCTTCCAAATTTGGGCCTTTTCACCCAGTAATCACCTTTTGGCCTCTGGCACCCATACCGTTGGCCTGAGTGGTGTCAAATTGGACTCCACGGCAGCCGTAGCCGCCCTCAACCTGTGGGTGAGATGGTGGGAAAATCGGAGCAAGTGACCAAAATGACCCCATGAATTTAGCTGAAAATTCGAAGGTGACTGATTTGGTCCAAACTTGCCCCACAGGGAGAGAATCGGTCAAAGTGCACAGCAAGGTAAACATGAGCAGCCTGAGTGCAAGGGCGTGGCAGTGGCACCCTCCCAGGAGTAAAATTTAATAGGTATAAAACGCCAAGGTTTAAACCAAAAGCGCATCCAAGTCACTGTCTATAAGGATTTTATTACCTAGTCTTTTTTAATGTTTAAGTTTTGAATCACACTATTTTCATCTTCACTTTTTCTAGAAGATGGTTTTTCCGGCGTATCTTATTTGTCAGACATTACGTACACAACCACACACAGAAAGAAGTATACACAGAGGCACATTGCTCCTTATTATAGTATATATTAAATACCTCGGCTTACAACTAAGTGTCCACAAGGGCCTACATTTTTCTAGCTACATGCAATGCATCGTACCAACCTCCCAGCACGTGACTATATGTTTGCAGATACACGCACTTCTTTTTGCAAATTCCTGCACAGCGCTATCTTATGGCATCATTATCATATTATAAATTATATACCTTACTAGAACTAGAATAAACGTTACCTATAGAGTCTAATTGTTAATTATTAATTTAACACAAAGTGGAATGATTATCCAACAAACACATCCTTTTTTGAAAACAGAACGATTCTATAAATGGCTAGCGACATCTGGCAACTCTTCACTGGCAGTAAGACCTACACAGAGAGAAACGCACACGGATTTGCCTCACTTTTGACGTGAGTGCGGGCAGCTCCGCTGCTTACGTCTTGTGTATACTTTGAGTGTTTATCAACCGAGCATTTTGCGTAACATGCGAATGAGTTAGGCTCGTGTTTTTGCATATAGAAGGTATAAGATCCTTGAGGATTTGGCTGTGTTGTTTTTATTCTATGAAGAGTACTTTCAAAATCGCTATATATTACAAAAGGATGTTCTATCTTTTTAAAGAATGATCTAAAAACAATAGGTCCCTCTACAACCTCCATTCGTACAGGTTTATGGACTGAACATTCAGGTTCATGTTTATCAAGTACCTCCTTCTTTCAGAAGGGATGCAGACAGTATGAACAAGGGAAAACTCGTCCATTATGACTTTTATTAATAAATGGGCTCAAATCTTGCACCGATACATAGTTGTTATTTTCTTCCTCGGATATATAGAGAAGGTTTACATCTTGATCTTTTTTCACTTTTGTAATTCTTCAAGGATACAGGCTTTTATTTTCATCATTATCAAAGGCAAAGACACTGACGCTGATGGGATTCTTGTTTTGAAATATGGTGATCTTATCTAATTTGACTGGGAATTCTGTTGCACTCCAATGGTAATTTTGAGCAGCAGCCTTAACTGTCTTACTAATTCTCTCTTTGTCCTTTTCATGCAAGCAATGTGACCGGGCAATGCACCACTTGAAAGACTCTTGATCCTCATTTTGAATATTCACTAGTTGATATTTTGCCTTTTGATATTTATTAGGAAGTTTCATATAACTAGACCCTTTCAATACTTCGTATTTTGCTATTTTGATTTAAAAATTGAGAACCTTGTCAATTATCCAAGCTGAGCCCTCTCTTGTAGATTGATCCATTTTTTTCCTTCTAATTGACCAATCATATCTAGCACTACACTTTTTATTTCTGAAAGATCTGTGATGGGCTTCATCTCGCCACTGTTGATCCAGGGCTCTTGAATTGATCTGCTCCCATCTAACTTCTTGTAGAAGCGAACTTTGAGACAAAGAGAAATTTTCAAACCTTTCCAATTGTGCTCTTTGACTCTGTTCTCTATAACATCCACCATACTCATGATAATTTTTTTTGGATCAATTGTACTAATATCGGAATAACAATAAACTCGTACTTGACCTGCACAACCTTCCCGACTATCATCGTATTTACATGTAATTTTAGATATCAGGTTCTGAAAAGTTTTTTTTTGTTTTTTGTTTTTTGTTTTTTGTTTTTTGTTTCACTGTGCCTTTTGAGGTTTGAGACTTCAATGTTACATATCTGACATTTTGGTTTTGATTTCTTTGGAATATCTTGGGGGTTAACCTTGTAGTAATGTTTCTTAGATTTTTCATGTCTTAAAGGGTTAAAAATGGTCTTGTTACAAATTTGGCAATGAAATTTTCCCTCCTTATTGAACCTATTGTAATTAGGATTGAACCGTTTCTTGTGATACACTGATTTTTCATGTCTTAAAGGGTTAAAAATAATTTGCTCACAAATTTGGCAATGAAATTTTCTCTCTTGATTGTAATTAGGATGTAACCGTTTGTTGTGATAGACTGATTTCTCATGTCTTAAAGGGTTCAAAATGGTCTTGTTATAAATTTGACAATGGAATTTGATACATACTGTTTTTTTTATGATTTCATGATGGTATTTGGGTTGATATATGTATCCATTTGTATATATATAATTTTCTTGAAATCCTTTTTTGTTTGTAAATGGTAACTTTTTTGGGTGACCTGTGTAAGATATAGTTACCCATTGACTAATGAAAGAAAATGAGTGAGATAATACGTCATGTTCAAGCTGGATGTAAGGAAATGATAGTGGCAAAGTGCTATAGAACTTGGGTTCGATTCCCATACTGGGTACAAATGTTTTTGATTAATGTATGAGTGGAGGGGGAAAAATAGGAGGAGATGAATAAATTGGAGGAGAAGGAGGAGGAGATGAATAAATTGAAGGAGACGGTTGCAAAAATTGATCTGGAGTGAAATTACAGAGAAGTTATTGTTAATTTTGTAGCATTGTATTAAGTTCCAGATATATATTAGATTGGGCACCCATGGCCAAGCGGACTAAGACTGGACCTGTTAAGCCCAATGGTCCGAGTTCGAATCTGCAACGAGGTGCCCCCTCGAGGGGTTATCTAAGTTTGAAACTGGTTAGGAATTGCCGAGTGCGCATTAAGCAATTGTATAAGACCAGGTTCAGGCGTGGATGACTAATAATACCAACCACATGCTATCCTTCTCCCCCAATTCAATACACGTCCGACAGGCCATGCATATGACTATGGATTATTGTCGGGTGGCTGGGTATAAGGAATTGAGGTGCACTGTAACCCCTTCTGAAGGTGGAAGCGGGTTGAAGATGTGCAGTCGGAGAGGGTAGTATGGAGGCATGGGGCGCTTTTACTTGGCTTTTGATTGCAGTTAGATTTTGTGTTTGAATGTAAGGTCGATATATTAAAGTACGATTTGATGGTTGAATGTAACCATGATATATTAAAAGGAGATTTTGGTGGTTGAGAGATGGTTAAAATGTGAAATGCGCTGCTACTCTCCTTTTGATACTACTTGGGTGAATAGGCCCAATTTTGGAGGGCTGTGACCGCCACACCCTTGGTCTGAGACTTCTGATGTCTACGTTGATGTGCAAGGTATCCGTCTCTCTCCTTGTGGGACAAGTTTAGATCAAATCGGTGGCTTTCGGATTTTGGGTGAAATTGATGTCATTATGGTCACCTGCAGCGATTTATCCGCTATGACACCCACAGGTCGAGGGTGGGCCTTTTGAGGTTTATACCAGTGGGAGGGATAGGGTGTGGGTGACTGGTGCGGGATTGCAGTGGAGGGCATGCCAGGCCTTGCCGGACCTGTGGGTGTGATAGCGGGTAAATCGGTGTCGGTGACCGAAATGACCCAAAAGCGAAAAAAACTGCAAGGGGGTACCCCGTGGAATAGGGTGGGAAATCGGAAGGTGAGCGATTTGGTCCAAAGTTGCGCCACAAGTAGAGGGTGGGATAGGGTGGAGGTGAGCGTAGGCAGGAGAATCGCCAGACCAAGGGTGTGGCGGTGAGAGCCCTCGAAAGTTGTGCGTTTTGACGTTTATGCCAGTGGCCGGGATCCCGTGTGCCCGACTGGTGCGGGATTGCAGTGGAGGGCATGCCAGGCCTTGCCGGACCTGTGGGTGTGATAGCGGGTAAATCGGTGTCGGTGACCGAAATGACCCAAAAGCGAAAAAAACTGCAAGGGGGTACCCCGTGGAATTGGGTGGGAAATCGGAAGGTGAGCGATTTGGTCCAAAGTTGCGGCACAAGTAGAGGGTGGGATAGGGTGGAGGTGAGCGTAGGCAGGAGAATCGCCAGACCAAGGGTGTGGCGGTGAGAGCCCTCGAAAGTTGTGCGTTTTGACGTTTATGCCAGTGGCCGGGATCCCGTGTGCCCGACTGGTGCGGGATTGCAGTGGAGGGCATGCCAGGCCTTGGGGGACCTGTGGGTGTGATAGCGGGTAAATCGGTGTCGGTGACCGAAATGACCCAAAAGCGAAAAAAACTGCAAGGGGGTACCCCGTGGAATAGGGTGGGAAATCGGAAGGTGAGCGATTTGGTCCAAAGTTGCGCCACAAGTAGAGGGTGGGATAGGGTGGAGGTGAGCGTAGGCAGGAGAATCGTCAGACCAAGGGTGTGGCGGTGAGAGCCGTGGAAAGTTGTTTGTTTTGACGTTTATGCCAGTGGCCGGGATCCCGTGTGCCCGACTGGTGCGGGATTGCAGTGGAGGGCATGCCAGGCCTTGGGGGACCTGTGGGTGTGATAGCGGGTAAATCGGTGTCGGTGACCGAAATGACCCAAAAGCGAAAAAAACTGCAAGGGGGTACCCCGTGGAATTGGGTGGGAAATCGGAAGGTGAGCGATTTGGTCCAAAGTTGCGCCACAAGTAGAGGGTGGGATAGGGTGGAGGTGAGCGTAGGCAGGAGAATCGTCAGACCAAGGGTGTGGCGGTGAGAGCCGTGGAAAGTTGTGCGTTTTGACGTTTATGCCAGTGGCCGGGATCCCGTGTGCCCGACTGGTGCGGGATTGCAGTGGAGGGCATGCCAGGCCTTGCCGGACCTGTGGGTGTGATAGCGGGTAAATCGGTGTCGGTGACCGAAATGACCCAAAAGCGAAAAAAACTGCAAGGGGGTACCCCGTGGAATAGGGTGGGAAATCGGAAGGTGGGCGATTTGGTCCAAAGTTGCGCCACAAGTAGAGGGTGGGATAGGGTGGAGGTGAGCGTAGGCAGGAGAATCGTCAGACCAAGGGTGTGGCGGTGAGAGCCGTGGAAAGTTGTTTGTTTTGACGTTTATGGCAGTGGCCGGGATCCCGTGTGCCCGACTGGTGCGGGATTGCAGTGGAGGGCATGCCAGGCCTTGGGGGACCTGTGGGTGTGATAGCGGGTAAATCGGTGTCGGTGACCGAAATGACCCAAAAGCGAAAAAAACTGCAAGGGGGTACCCCGTGGAATAGGGTGGGAAATCGGAAGGTGGGCGATTTGGTCCAAAGTTGCGCCACAAGTAGAGGGTGGGATAGGGTGGAGGTGAGCGTAGGCAGGAGAATCGTCAGACCAAGGGTGTGGCGGTGAGAGCCGTGGAAAGTTGTTTGTTTTGACGTTTATGGCAGTGGCCGTGATCCCGTGTGCCCGACTGGTGCGGGATTGCAGTGGAGGGCATGCCAGGCCTTGGCTCACCGGTGGTAGTGATAGCGGGTAAATCGGTGTCGGTGACCGAAATGCCCCAAAAGCGAAAAAAACTGCAAGGGGGTACCCCGTGGAATAGGGTGGGAAATCGGAAGGTGGGCGATTTGGTCCAAAGTTGCGCCACAAGTAGAGGGTGGGATAGGGTGGAGGTGAGCGTAGGCAGGAGAATCGTCAGACCAAGGGTGTGGCGGTGAGAGCCGTGGAAAGTTGTTTGTTTTGACGTTTATGGCAGTGGCCGGGATCCCGTGTGCCCGACTGGTGCGGGATTGCAGTGGAGGGCATGCCAGGCCTTGGGGGACCTGTGGGTGTGATAGCGGGTAAATCGGTGTCGGTGACCGAAATGCCCCAAAAGCGAAAAAAACGGCAAGGGGGTACCCCGTGGAATAGGGTGGGAAATCGGAAGGTGGGCGATTTGGTCCAAAGTTGCGCCACAAGTAGAGGGTGGGATAGGGTGGAGGTGAGCGTAGGCAGGAGAATCGTCAGACCAAGGGTGTGGCGGTGAGAGCCGTGGAAAGTTGTTTGTTTTGACGTTTATGCCAGTGGCCGGGATCCCGTGTGCCCGACTGGTGCGGGATTGCAGTGGAGGGCATGCCAGGCCTTGGGGGACCTGTGGGTGTGATAGCGGGTAAATCGGTGTCGGTGACCGAAATGACCCAAAAGCGAAAAAAACTGCAAGGGGGTACCCCGTGGAATAGGGTGGGAAATCGGAAGGTGGGCGATTTGGTCCAAAGTTGCGCCACAAGTAGAGGGTGGGATAGGGTGGAGGTGAGCGTAGGCAGGAGAATCGTCAGACCAAGGGTGTGGCGGTGAGAGCCGTGGAAAGTTGTTTGTTTTGACGTTTATGGCAGTGGCCGGGATCCCGTGTGCCCGACTGGTGCGGGATTGCAGTGGAGGGCATGCCAGGCCTTGGGGGACCTGTGGGTGTGATAGCGGGTAAATCGGTGTCGGTGACCGAAATGACCCAAAAGCGAAAAAAACTGCAAGGGGGTACCCCGTGGAATAGGGTGGGAAATCGGAAGGTGGGCGATTTGGTCCAAAGTTGCGCCACAAGTAGAGGGTGGGATAGGGTGGAGGTGAGCGTAGGCAGGAGAATCGTCAGACCAAGGGTGTGGCGGTGAGAGCCGTGGAAAGTTGTTTGTTTTGACGTTTATGGCAGTGGCCGGGATCCCGTGTGCCCGACTGGTGCGGGATTGCAGTGGAGGGCATGCCAGGCCTTGGGGGACCTGTGGGTGTGATAGCGGGTAAATCGGTGTCGGTGACCGAAATGACCCAAAAGCGAAAAAAACTGCAAGGGGGTACCCCGTGGAATAGGGTGGGAAATCGGAAGGTGGGCGATTTGGTCCAAAGTTGCGCCACAAGTAGAGGGTGGGATAGGGTGGAGGTGAGCGTAGGCAGGAGAATCGTCAGACCAAGGGTGTGGCGGTGAGAGCCGTGGAAAGTTGTGCGTTTTGACGTTTATGCCAGTGGCCGGGATCCCGTGTGCCCGACTGGTGCGGGATTGCAGTGGAGGGCATGCCAGGCCTTGCCGGACCTGTGGGTGTGATAGCGGGTAAATCGGTGTCGGTGACCGAAATGACCCAAAAGCGAAAAAAACTGCAAGGGGGTACCCCGTGGAATTGGGTGGGAAATCGGAAGGTGAGCGATTTGGTCCAAAGTTGCGGCACAAGTAGAGGGTGGGATAGGGTGGAGGTGAGCGTAGGCAGGAGAATCGCCAGACCAAGGGTGTGGCGGTGAGAGCCCTAGAAAGTTGTGCGTTTTGACGTTTATGCCAGTGGCCGGGATCCCGTGTGCCCGACTGGTGCGGGATTGCAGTGGAGGGCATGCCAGGCCTTGCCGGACCTGTGGGTGTGAGAGCGGTAATATTGTTGTGTGTGACCTACATGTCACTAACGAGAAAAAAACTGCAAGGGGGTACCCCGTGGAATAGGGTGGGAAATCGGAAGGTGGGCGATTTGGTCCAAAGTTGCGCCACAAGTAGAGGGTGGGATAGGGTGGAGGTGAGCGTAGGCAGGAGAATCGTCAGACCAAGGGTGTGGCGGTGAGAGCCGTGGAAAGTTGTTTGTTTTGACGTTTATGCCAGTGGCCGGGATCCCGTGTGCCCGACTGGTGCGGGATTGCAGTGGAGGGCATGCCAGGCCTTGGGGGACCTGTGGGTGTGATAGCGGGTAAATCGGTGTCGGTGACCGACATGACCCAAAAGCGAAAAAAACTGCAAGGGGGTACCCCGTGGAATAGGGTGGGAAATCGGAAGGTGGGCGATTTGGTCCAAAGTTGCGCCACAAGTAGAGGGTGGGATAGGGTGGAGGTGAGCGTAGGCAGGAGAATCGTCAGACCAAGGGTGTGGCGGTGAGAGCCGTGGAAAGTTGTTTGTTTTGACGTTTATGGCAGTGGCCGGGATCCCGTGTGCCCGACTGGTGCGGGATTGCAGTGGAGGGCATGCCAGGCCTTGGGGACCTGTGGGTGTGATAGCGGGTAAATCGGTGTCGGTGACCGAAATGACCCAAAAGCGAAAAAAACTGCAAGGGGGTACCCCGTGGAATAGGGTGGGAAATCGGAAGGTGGGCGATTTGGTCCAAAGTTGCGCCACAAGTAGAGGGTGGGATAGGGTGGAGGTGAGCGTAGGCAGGAGAATCGTCAGACCAAGGGTGTGGCGGTGAGAGCCGTGGAAAGTTGTTTGTTTTGACGTTTATGGCAGTGGCCGGGATCGAGTGTGCCCGACTGGTGCGGGATTGCAGTGGAGGGCATGCCAGGCCTTGGGGGACCTGTGGGTGTGATAGCGGGTAAATCGGTGTCGGTGACCGAAATGACCCAAAAGCGAAAAAAACTGCAAGGGGGTACCCCGTGGAATAGGGTGGGAAATCGGAAGGTGGGCGATTTGGTCCAAAGTTGCGCCACAAGTAGAGGGTGGGATAGGGTGGAGGTGAGCGTAGGCAGGAGAATCGTCAGACCAAGGGTGTGGCGGTGAGAGCCGTGGAAAGTTGTTTGTTTTGACGTTTATGGCAGTGGCCGGGATCCCGTGTGCCCGACTGGTGCGGGATTGCAGTGGAGGGCATGCCAGGCCTTGCCGGACCTGTGGGTGTGATAGCGGGTAAATCGGTGTCGGTGACCGAAATGACCCAAAAGCGAAAAAAACTGCAAGGGGGTACCCCGTGGAATTGGGTGGGAAATCGGAAGGTGAGCGATTTGGTCCAAAGTTGCGGCACAAGTAGAGGGTGGGATAGGGTGGAGGTGAGCGTAGGCAGGAGAATCGCCAGACCAAGGGTGTGGCGGTGAGAGCCCTCGAAAGTTGTGCGTTTTGACGTTTATGCCAGTGGCCGGGATCCCGTGTGCCCGACTGGTGCGGGATTGCAGTGGAGGGCATGCCAGGCCTTGCCGGACCTGTGGGTGTGATAGCGGGTAAATCGGTGTCGGTGACCGAAATGACCCAAAAGCGAAAAAAACTGCAAGGGGGTACCCCGTGGAATAGGGTGGGAAATCGGAAGGTGGGCGATTTGGTCCAAAGTTGCGCCACAAGTAGAGGGTGGGATAGGGTGGAGGTGAGCGTAGGCAGGAGAATCGTCAGACCAAGGGTGTGGCGGTGAGAGCCGTGGAAAGTTGTGCGTTTTGACGTTTATGCCAGTGGCCGGGATCCCGTGTGCCCGACTGGTGCGGGATTGCAGTGGAGGGCATGCCAGGCCTTGGGGGACCTGTGGGTGTGATAGCGGGTAAATCGGTGTCGGTGACCTTTTTGACCCAAAAGCGAAAAAAACTGCAAGGGGGTACCCCGTGGAATAGGGTGGGAAATCGGAAGGTGGGCGATTTGGTCCAAAGTTGCGCCACAAGTAGAGGGTGGGATAGGGTGGAGGTGAGCGTAGGCAGGAGAATCGTCAGACCAAGGGTGTGGCGGTGAGAGCCGTGGAAAGTTGTGCGTTTTGACGTTTATGCCAGTGGCCGGGATCCCGGGTGCCCGACTGGTGCGGGATTGCAGTGGAGGGCATGCCAGGCCTTGGCGGCCCTGTGGGTGTGATCGCGGGTAACTCGGTGTCGGTGACCGAAATGCCCCAATAGCGAAAAAAACTGCAAGGGGGTACCCCGTGGAATAGGGTGGGAAATCGGAAGGTGGGCGATTTGGTCCAAAGTTGCGCCACAAGTAGAGGGTGGGATAGGGTGGAGGTGAGCGTAGGCAGGAGAATCGTCAGACCAAGGGTGTGGCGGTGAGAGCCGTGGAAAGTTGTTTGTTTTGACGTTTATGGCAGTGGCCGGGATCCCGTGTGCCCGACTGGTGCGGGATTGCAGTGGAGGGCATGCCAGGCCTTGGGGACCTGTGGGTGTGATAGCGGGTAAATCGGTGTCGGTGACCGAAATGACCCAAAAGCGAAAAAAACTGCAAGGGGGTACCCCGTGGAATAGGGTGGGAAATCGGAAGGTGGGCGATTTGGTCCAAAGTTGCGCCACAAGTAGAGGGTGGGATAGGGTGGAGGTGAGCGTAGGCAGGAGAATCGTCAGACCAAGGGTGTGGCGGTGAGAGCCGTGGAAAGTTGTTTGTTTTGACGTTTATGGCAGTGGCCGGGATCCCGTGTGCCCGACTGGTGCGGGATTGCAGTGGAGGGCATGCCAGGCCTTGCCGGACCTGTGGGTGTGATAGCGGGTAAATCGGTGTCGGTGTCCGAAATGACCCAAAAGCGAAAAAAACTGCAAGGGGGTACCCCGTGGAATAGGGTGGGAAATCGGAAGGTGGGCGATTTGGTCCAAAGTTGCGCCACAAGTAGAGGGTGGGATAGGGTGGAGGTGAGCGTAGGCAGGAGAATCGTCAGACCAAGGGTGTGGCGGTGAGAGCCTAGGAAAGTTGAATCATTTCACGATTATGTCAGTGGCCGGGATCCCGTGTGCCCGACTGGTGCGGGATTGCAGTGGAGGGCAAGGCAGGCCTAGCGTCACCTGTGGGTGTGATAGCGGGTAAATCGGTGTCGGTGACCGAAATGACCCAAAAGCGAAAAAAACTGCAAGGGGGTACCCCGTGGAATAGGGTGGGAAATCGGAAGGTGGGCGATTTGGTCCAAAGTTGCGCCACAAGTAGAGGGTGGGATAGGGTGGAGGTGAGCGTAGGCAGGAGAATCGTCAGACCAAGGGTGTGGCGGTGAGAGCCGTGGAAAGTTGTTTGTTTTGACGTTTATGCCAGTGGCCGGGATCCCGTGTGCCCGACTGGTGCGGGATTGCAGTGGAGGGCATGCCAGGCCTTGGGGGACCTGTGGGTGTGATAGCGGGTAAATCGGTGTCGGTGACCGAAATGTCCCAAAAGCGAAAAAAACTGCAAGGGGGTACCCCGTGGAATAGGGTGGGAAATCGGAAGGTGGGCGATTTGGTCCAAAGTTGCGCCACAAGTAGAGGGTGGGATAGGGTGGAGGTGAGCGTAGGCAGGAGAATCGTCAGACCAAGGGTGTGGCGGTGAGAGCCGTGGAAAGTTGTTTGTTTTGACGTTTATGCCAGTGGCCGGGATCCCGTGTGCCCGACTGGTGCGGGATTGCAGTGGAGGGCATGCCAGGCCTTGGGGGACCTGTGGGTGTGATAGCGGGTAAATCGGTGTCGGTGACCGAAATGACCCAAAAGCGAAAAAAACTGCAAGGGGGTACCCCGTGGAATAGGGTGGGAAATCGGAAGGTGGGCGATTTGGTCCAAAGTTGCGCCACAAGTAGAGGGTGGGATAGGGTGGAGGTGAGCGTAGGCAGGAGAATCGTCAGACCAAGGGTGTGGCGGTGAGAGCCGTGGAAAGTTGTTTGTTTTGACGTTTATGGCAGTGGCCGGGATCCCGTGTGCCCGACTGGTGCGGGATTGCAGTGGAGGGCATGCCAGGCCTTGCTGGACCTGTGGGTGTGATAGCGGGTAAATCGGTGTCGGTGACCGAAATGACCCAAAAGCGAAAAAAACTGCAAGGGGGTACCCCGTGGAATAGGGTGGGAAATCGGAAGGTGGGCGATTTGGTCCAAAGTTGCGCCACAAGTAGAGGGTGGGATAGGGTGGAGGTGAGCGTAGGCAGGAGAATCGTCAGACCAAGGGTGTGGCGGTGACATGCGTGGAAAGTTGAATGTTTTGTCGTTTATGCCTGTGGCCGGGATCCCGTGTGCCCGACTGGTGCGGGATTGCAGTGGAGGGCATGCCAGGCCTGGGCGGACCTGTGGGTGTGATAGCGGGTAAATCGGTGTCGGTGACCTAAATGCCCCTAAAGCGAAAAAAACTGCAAGGGGGTACCCCGTGGAATAGGGTGGGAAATCGGAAGGTGGGCGATTTGGTCCAAAGTTGCGCCACAAGTAGAGGGTGGGATAGGGTGGAGGTGAGCGTAGGCAGGAGAATCGTCAGACCAAGGGTGTGGCGGTGAGAGCCCTCCAAAGTTGTGCGTTTTGACGTTTATGCCAGTGGCCGGGATCCCGTGTGCCCGACTGGTGCGGGATTGCAGTGGAGGGCATGCCAGGCCTTGCCGGACCTGTGGGTGTGATAGCGGGTAAATCGGTGTCGGTGACCGAAATGACCCAAAAGCGAAAAAAACTGCAAGGGGGTACCCCGTGGAATTGGGTGGGAAATCGGAAGGTGAGCGATTTGGTCCAAAGTTGCGCCACAAGTAGAGGGTGGGATAGGGTGGAGGTGAGCGTAGGCAGGAGAATCGTCAGACCAAGGGTGTGGCGGTGAGAGCCGTGGAAAGTTGTTTGTTTTGACGTTTATGCCAGTGGCCGGGATCCCGTGTGCCCGACTGGTGCGGGATTGCAGTGGAGGGCATGCCAGGCCTTGCCGGACCTGTGGGTGTGATAGCGGGTAAATCGGTGTCGGTGACCGAAATGACCCAAAAGCGAAAAAAACTGCAAGGGGGTACCCCGTGGAATAGGGTGGGAAATCGGAAGGTGGGCGATTTGGTCCAAAGTTGCGCCACAAGTAGAGGGTGGGATAGGGTGGAGGTGAGCGTAGGCAGGAGAATCGTCAGACCAAGGGTGTGGCGGTGAGAGCCCTCCAAAGTTGTGCGTTTTGACGTTTATGCCAGTGGCCGGGATCCCGTGTGCCCGACTGGTGCGGGATTGCAGTGGAGGGCATGCCAGGCCTTGCCGGACCTGTGGGTGTGATAGCGGGTAAATCGGTGTCGGTGACCGAAATGACCCAAAAGCGAAAAAAACTGCAAGGGGGTACCCCGTGGAATTGGGTGGGAAATCGGAAGGTGAGCGATTTGGTCCAAAGTTGCGGCACAAGTAGAGGGTGGGATAGGGTGGAGGTGAGCGTAGGCAGGAGAATCGCCAGACCAAGGGTGTGGCGGTGAGAGCCCTCGAAAGTTGTGCGTTTTGACGTTTATGCCAGTGGCCGGGATCCCGTGTGCCCGACTGGTGCGGGATTGCAGTGGAGGGCATGCCAGGCCTTGCCGGACCTGTGGGTGTGATAGCGGGTAAATCGGTGTCGGTGACCGAAATGACCCAAAAGCGAAAAAAACTGCAAGGGGGTACCCCGTGGAATAGGGTGGGAAATCGGAAGGTGGGCGATTTGGTCCAAAGTTGCGCCACAAGTAGAGGGTGGGATAGGGTGGAGGTGAGCGTAGGCAGGAGAATCGTCAGACCAAGGGTGTGGCGGTGAGAGCCGTGGAAAGTTGTTTGTTTTGACGTTTATGCCAGTGGCCGGGATCCCGTGTGCCCGACTGGTGCGGGATTGCAGTGGAGGGCATGCCAGGCCTTGCCGGACCTGTGGGTGTGATAGCGGGTAAATCGGTGTCGGTGACCGAAATGCCCCAAAAGCGAAAAAAACTGCAAGGGGGTACCCCGTGGAATAGGGTGGGAAATCGGAAGGTGGGCGATTTGGTCCAAAGTTGCGCCACAAGTAGAGGGTGGGATAGGGTGGAGGTGAGCGTAGGCAGGAGAATCGTCAGACCAAGGGTGTGGCGGTGAGAGCCGTGGAAAGTTGTTTGTTTTGACGTTTATGGCAGTGGCCGGGATCCCGTGTGCCCGACTGGTGCGGGATTGCAGTGGAGGGCATGCCAGGCCTTGCCGGACCTGTGGGTGTGATAGCGGGTAAATCGGTGTCGGTGACCGAAATGACCCAAAAGCGAAAAAAACTGCAAGGGGGTACCCCGTGGAATAGGGTGGGAAATCGGAAGGTGGGCGATTTGGTCCAAAGTTGCGCCACAAGTAGAGGGTGGGATAGGGTGGAGGTGAGCGTAGGCAGGAGAATCGTCAGACCAAGGGTGTGGCGGTGAGAGCCGTGGAAAGTTGTTTGTTTTGACGTTTATGGCAGTGGCCGGGATCCCGTGTGCCCGACTGGTGCGGGATTGCAGTGGAGGGCATGCCAGGCCTTGCCGGACCTGTGGGTGTGATAGCGGGTAAATCGGTGTCGGTGACCGAAATGACCCAAAAGCGAAAAAAACTGCAAGGGGGTACCCCGTGGAATAGGGTGGGAAATCGGAAGGTGGGCGATTTGGTCCAAAGTTGCGCCACAAGTAGAGGGTGGGATAGGGTGGAGGTGAGCGTAGGCAGGAGAATCGTCAGACCAAGGGTGTGGCGGTGAGAGCGGTGGAAAGTTGTGCGTTTTGACGTTTATGCCAGTGGCCGGGATCCCGTGTGCCCGACTGGTGCGGGATTGCAGTGGAGGGCATGCCAGGCCTTGCCGGACCTGTGGGTGTGATAGCGGGTAAATCGGTGTCGGTGACCGAAATGACCCAAAAGCGAAAAAAACTGCAAGGGGGTACCCCGTGGAATTGGGTGGGAAATCGGAAGGTGAGCGATTTGGTCCAAAGTTGCGGCACAAGTAGAGGGTGGGATAGGGTGGAGGTGAGCGTAGGCAGGAGAATCGCCAGACCAAGGGTGTGGCGGTGAGAGCCCTCGAAAGTTGTGCGTTTTGACGTTTATGCCAGTGGCCGGGATCCCGTGTGCCCGACTGGTGCGGGATTGCAGTGGAGGGCATGCCAGGCCTTGCCGGACCTGTGGGTGTGATAGCGGGTAAATCGGTGTCGGTGACCGAAATGACCCAAAAGCGAAAAAAACTGCAAGGGGGTACCCCGTGGAATAGGGTGGGAAATCGGAAGGTGGGCGATTTGGTCCAAAGTTGCGCCACAAGTAGAGGGTGGGATAGGGTGGAGGTGAGCGTAGGCAGGAGAATCGTCAGACCAAGGGTGTGGCGGTGAGAGCCGTGGAAAGTTGTTTGTTTTGACGTTTATGCCAGTGGCCGGGATCCCGTGTGCCCGACTGGTGCGGGATTGCAGTGGAGGGCATGCCAGGCCTTGCCGGACCTGTGGGTGTGATAGCGGGTAAATCGGTGTCGGTGACCGAAATGACCCAAAAGCGAAAAAAACTGCAAGGGGGTACCCCGTGGAATAGGGTGGGAAATCGGAAGGTGGGCGATTTGGTCCAAAGTTGCGCCACAAGTAGAGGGTGGGATAGGGTGGAGGTGAGCGTAGGCAGGAGAATCGTCAGACCAAGGGTGTGGCGGTGAGAGCCGTGGAAAGTTGTTTGTTTTGACGTTTATGGCAGTGGCCGGGATCCCGTGTGCCCGACTGGTGCGGGATTGCAGTGGAGGGCATGCCAGGCCTTGCCGGACCTGTGGGTGTGATAGCGGGTAAATCGGTGTCGGTGACCGAAATGACCCAAAAGCGAAAAAAACTGCAAGGGGGTACCCCGTGGAATAGGGTGGGAAATCGGAAGGTGGGCGATTTGGTCCAAAGTTGCGCCACAAGTAGAGGGTGGGATAGGGTGGAGGTGAGCGTAGGCAGGAGAATCGTCAGACCAAGGGTGTGGCGGTGAGAGCCGTGGAAAGTTGTTTGTTTTGACGTTTATGGCAGTGGCCGGGATCCCGTGTGCCCGACTGGTGCGGGATTGCAGTGGAGGGCATGCCAGGCCTTGGCGGACCTGTGGGTGTGATAGCGGGTAAATCGGTGTCGGTGACCGAAATGCCCCAAAAGCGAAAAAAACTGCAAGGGGGTACCCCGTGGAATAGGGTGGGAAATCGGAAGGTGGGCGATTTGGTCCAAAGTTGCGCCACAAGTAGAGGGTGGGATAGGGTGGAGGTGAGCGTAGGCAGGAGAATCGTCAGACCAAGGGTGTGGCGGTGAGAGCCGTGGAAAGTTGTTTGTTTTGACGTTTATGCCAGTGGCCGGGATCCCGTGTGCCCGACTGGTGCGGGATTGCAGTGGAGGGCATGCCAGGCCTTGGGGGACCTGTGGGTGTGATAGCGGGTAAATCGGTGTCGGTGACCGAAATTACCCAAAAGCGAAAAAAACTGCAAGGGGGTACCCCGTGGAATAGGGTGGGAAATCGGAAGGTGGGCGATTTGGTCCAAAGTTGCGCCACAAGTAGAGGGTGGGATAGGGTGGAGGTGAGCGTAGGCAGGAGAATCGTCAGACCAAGGGTGTGGCGGTGAGAGCCGTGGAAAGTTGTTTGTTTTGACGTTTATGCCAGTGGCCGGGATCCCGTGTGCCCGACTGGTGCGGGATTGCAGTGGAGGGCATGCCAGGCCTTGGGGGACCTGTGGGTGTGATAGCGGGTAAATCGGTGTCGGTGACCGAAATGCCCCAAAAGCGAAAAAAACTGCAAGGGGGTACCCCGTGGAATAGGGTGGGAAATCGGAAGGTGGGCGATTTGGTCCAAAGTTGCGCCACAAGTAGAGGGTGGGATAGGGTGGAGGTGAGCGTAGGCAGGAGAATCGTCAGACCAAGGGTGTGGCGGTGAGAGCCCTCGAAAGTTGTGCGTTTTGACGTTTATGCCAGTGGCCGGGATCCCGTGTGCCCGACTGGTGCGGGATTGCAGTGGAGGGCATGCCAGGCCTTGCCGGACCTGTGGGTGTGATAGCGGGTAAATCGGTGTCGGTGACCGAAATGACCCAAAAGCGAAAAAAACTGCAAGGGGGTACCCCGTGGAATTGGGTGGGAAATCGGAAGGTGAGCGATTTGGTCCAAAGTTGCGGCACAAGTAGAGGGTGGGATAGGGTGGAGGTGAGCGTAGGCAGGAGAATCGTCAGACCAAGGGTGTGGCGGTGAGAGCCGTGGAAAGTTGTTTGTTTTGACGTTTATGGCAGTGGCCGGGATCCCGTGTGCCCGACTGGTGCGGGATTGCAGTGGAGGGCATGCCAGGCCTTGCCGGACCTGTGGGTGTGATAGCGGGTAAATCGGTGTCGGTGACAGAAATGCCCCAAAAG
This sequence comes from Oratosquilla oratoria, assembly GCF_046742065.1. Classification (NCBI taxonomy): domain Eukaryota; kingdom Metazoa; phylum Arthropoda; class Malacostraca; order Stomatopoda; family Squillidae; genus Oratosquilla; species Oratosquilla oratoria. The sequence continues at coordinate 960,247 of NW_027467733.1, forward strand.
CGAAAAAAACTGCAAGGGGGTACCCCGTGGAATAGGGTGGGAAATCGGAAGGTGGGCGATTTGGTCCAAAGTTGCGCCACAAGTAGAGGGTGGGATAGGGTGGAGGTGAGCGTAGGCAGGAGAATCGTCAGACCAAGGGTGTGGCGGTGAGAGCCGTGGAAAGTTGTTTGTTTTGACGTTTATGCCAGTGGCCGGGATCCCGTGTGCCCGACTGGTGCGGGATTGCAGTGGAGGGCATGCCAGGCCTTGGGGGACCTGTGGGTGTGATAGCGGGTAAATCGGTGTCGGTGACCGAAATGACCCAAAAGCGAAAAAAACTGCAAGGGGGTACCCCGTGGAATAGGGTGGGAAATCGGAAGGTGGGCGATTTGGTCCAAAGTTGCGCCACAAGTAGAGGGTGGGATAGGGTGGAGGTGAGCGTAGGCAGGAGAATCGTCAGACCAAGGGTGTGGCGTTGCGAGCTGTGTATAGTTGTTTGTTTTGACGTTTATGGCAGTGGCCGGGATCCCGTGTGCCCGACTGGTGCGGGATTGCAGTGGAGGGCATGCCAGGCCTTGCCGGACCTGTGGGTGTGATAGCGGGTAAATCGGTGTCGGTGACCGTAATGTCCCAAAAGCGAAAAAAACTGCAAGGGGGTACCCCGTGGAATAGGGTGGGAAATCGGAAGGTGGGCGATTTGGTCCAAAGTTGCGCCACAAGTAGAGGGTGGGATAGGGTGGAGGTGAGCGTAGGCAGGAGAATCGTCAGACCAAGGGTGTGGCGGTGAGAGGGTGGAAAGTTGTTTGTTTTGACGTTTATGCCAGTGGCCGGGATCCCGTGTGCCCGACTGGTGCGGGATTGCAGTGGAGGGCATGCCAGGCCTTGCCGGACCTGTGGGTGTGATAGCGGGTAAATCGGCGGAGGTGACCAAAATGGCCCAAAATCGAAAAAAACTGCAAGGGGGTACCCCGTGGAATAGGGTGGGAAATCGGAAGGTGGGCGATTTGGTCCAAAGTTGCGCCACAAGTAGAGGGTGGGATAGGGTGGAGGTGAGCGTAGGCAGGAGAATCGTCAGACCAAGGGTGTGGCGGTGAGAGCCGTGGAAAGTTGTTTGTTTTGACGTTTATGGCAGTGGCCGGGATCCCGTGTGCCCGACTGGTGCGGGATTGCAGTGGAGGGCATGCCAGGCCTTGCCGGACCTGTGGGTGTGATAGCGGGTAAATCGGTGTCGGTGACCGAAATGACCCAAAAGCGAAAAAAACTGCAAGGGGGTACCCCGTGGAATAGGGTGGGAAATCGGAAGGTGGGCGATTTGGTCCAAAGTTGCGCCACAAGTAGAGGGTGGGATAGGGTGGAGGTGAGCGTAGGCAGGAGAATCGTCAGACCAAGGGTGTGGCGGTGAGAGCCGTGGAAAGTTGTTTGTTTTGACGTTTATGCCAGTGGCCGGGATCCCGTGTGCCCGACTGGTGCGGGATTGCAGTGGAGGGCATGCCAGGCCTTGGGGGACCTGTGGGTGTGATAGCGGGTAAATCGGTGTCGGTGACCGAAATGACCCAAAAGCGAAAAAAAACTGCAAGGGGGTACCCCGTGGAATAGGGTGGGAAATCGGAAGGTGGGCGATTTGGTCCAAAGTTGCGCCACAAGTAGAGGGTGGGATAGGGTGGAGGTGAGCGTAGGCAGGAGAATCGTCAGACCAAGGGTGTGGCGGTGAGAGCCGTGGAAAGTTGTTTGTTTTGACGTTTATGCCAGTGGCCGGGATCCCGTGTGCCCGACTGGTGCGGGATTGCAGTGGAGGGCATGCCAGGCCTTGGGGGACCTGTGGGTGTGATAGCGGGTAAATCGGTGTCGGTGACCGAAATGACCCAAAAGCGAAAAAAACTGCAAGGGGGTACCCCGTGGAATAGGGTGGGAAATCGGAAGGTGGGCGATTTGGTCCAAAGTTGCGCCACAAGTAGAGGGTGGGATAGGGTGGAGGTGAGCGTAGGCAGGAGAATCGTCAGACCAAGGGTGTGGCGGTGAGAGCCCACCAAGGATGTGCGTTTTGACGTTTATGCCAGTGGCCGGGATCCCGTGTGCCCGACTGGTGCGGGATTGCAGTGGAGGGCATGCCAGGCCTTGCCGGACCTGTGGGTGTGATAGCGGGTAAATCGGTGTCGGTGACCGAAATGACCCAAAAGCGAAAAAAACTGCAAGGGGGTACCCCGTGGAATTGGGTGGGAAATCGGAAGGTGAGCGATTTGGTCCAAAGTTGCGGCACAAGTAGAGGGTGGGATAGGGTGGAGGTGAGCGTAGGCAGGAGAATCGTCAGACCAAGGGTGTGGCGGTGAGAGCCCTCGAAAGTTGTGCGTTTTGACGTTTATGCCAGTGGCCGGGATCCCGTGTGCCCGACTGGTGCGGGATTGCAGTGGAGGGCATGCCAGGCCTTGCCGGACCTGTGGGTGTGATAGCGGGTAAATCGGTGTCGGTGACCGAAATGACCCAAAAGCGAAAAAAACTGCAAGGGGGTACCCCGTGGAATTGGGTGGGAAATCGGAAGGTGAGCGATTTGGTCCAAAGTTGCGGCACAAGTAGAGGGTGGGATAGGGTGGAGGTGAGCGTAGGCAGGAGAATCGCCAGACCAAGGGTGTGGCGGTGAGAGCCCTCGAAAGTTGTGCGTTTTGACGTTTATGCCAGTGGCCGGGATCCCGTGTGCCCGACTGGTGCGGGATTGCAGTGGAGGGCATGCCAGGCCTTGCCGGACCTGTGGGTGTGATAGCGGGTAAATCGGTGTCGGTGACCGAAATGACCCAAAAGCGAAAAAAAACTGCAAATGGGTACCCCGTGGAATTGGGTGGGAAATCGGAAAGTGAGCGATTTGGTCCAAAGTTGCGGCACAAGTAGAGGGTGGGATAGGGTGGAGGTGAGCGTAGGCAGGAGAATCGCCAGACCAAGGGTGTGGCGGTGAGAGCCCTCGAAAGTTGTGCGTTTTGACGTTTATGCCAGTGGCCGGGATCCCGTGTGCCCGGCTGGTGCGGGATTGCAGTGGAGGGCATGCCAGGCCTTGCCGGACCTGTGGGTGTGATAGCGGGTAAATCGGTGTCGGTGACCGAAATGACCCAAAAGCGAAAAAAACTGCAAGGGGGTACCCCGTGGAATTGGGTGGGAAATCGGAAGGTGAGCGATTTGGTCCAAAGTTGCGGCACAAGTAGAGGGTGGGATAGGGTGGAGGTGAGCGTAGGCAGGAGAATCGCCAGACCAAGGGTGTGGCGGTGAGAGCCCTCGAAAGTTGTGCGTTTTGACGTTTATGCCAGTGGCCGGGATCCCGTGTGCCCGACTGGTGCGGGATTGCAGTGGAGGGCATGCCAGGCCTTGCCGGACCTGTGGGTGTGATAGCGGGTAAATCGGTGTCGGTGACCGAAATGACCCAAAAGCGAAAAAAACTGCAAGGGGGTACCCCGTGGAATAGGGTGGGAAATCGGAAGGTGGGCGATTTGGTCCAAAGTTGCGCCACAAGTAGAGGGTGGGATAGGGTGGAGGTGAGCGTAGGCAGGAGAATCGTCAGACCAAGGGTGTGGCGGTGAGAGCCGTGGAAAGTTGTTTGTTTTGACGTTTATGCCAGTGGCCGGGATCCCGTGTGCCCGACTGGTGCGGGATTGCAGTGGAGGGCATGCCAGGCCTTGGGGGACCTGTGGGTGTGATAGCGGGTAAATCGGTGTCGGTGACCGAAATGACCCAAAAGCGAAAAAAACTGCAAGGGGGTACCCCGTGGAATAGGGTGGGAAATCGGAAGGTGGGCGATTTGGTCCAAAGTTGCGCCACAAGTAGAGGGTGGGATAGGGTGGAGGTGAGCGTAGGCAGGAGAATCGTCAGACCAAGGGTGTGGCGGTGAGAGCCGTGGAAAGTTGTTTGTTTTGACGTTTATGCCAGTGGCCGGGATCCCGTGTGCCCGACTGGTGCGGGATTGCAGTGGAGGGCATGCCAGGCCTTGGGGGACCTGTGGGTGTGATAGCGGGTAAATCGGTGTCGGTGACCGAAATGACCCAAAAGCGAAAAAAAACTGCAAGGGGGTACCCCGTGGAATAGGGTGGGAAATCGGAAGGTGGGCGATTTGGTCCAAAGTTGCGCCACAAGTAGAGGGTGGGATAGGGTGGAGGTGAGCGTAGGCAGGAGAATCGTCAGACCAAGGGTGTGGCGGTGAGAGCCGTGGAAAGTTGTTTGTTTTGACGTTTATGCCAGTGGCCGGGATCCCGTGTGCCCGACTGGTGCGGGATTGCAGTGGAGGGCATGCCAGGCCTTGGGGGACCTGTGGGTGTGATAGCGGGTAAATCGGTGTCGGTGACCGAAATGTCCCAAAAGCGAAAAAAACTGCAAGGGGGTACCCCGTGGAATAGGGTGGGAAATCGGAAGGTGGGCGATTTGGTCCAAAGTTGCGCCACAAGTAGAGGGTGGGATAGGGTGGAGGTGAGCGTAGGCAGGAGAATCGTCAGACCAAGGGTGTGGCGGTGAGAGCCGTGGAAAGTTGTGCGTTTTGACGTTTATGCCAGTGGCCGGGATCCCGTGTGCCCGACTGGTGCGGGATTGCAGTGGAGGGCATGCCAGGCCTTGCCGGACCTGTGGGTGTGATAGCGGGTAAATCGGTGTCGGTGACCGAAATGACCCAAAAGCGAAAAAAACTGCAAGGGGGTACCCCGTGGAATTGGGTGGGAAATCGGAAGGTGAGCGATTTGGTCCAAAGTTGCGGCACAAGTAGAGGGTGGGATAGGGTGGAGGTGAGCGTAGGCAGGAGAATCGCCAGACCAAGGGTGTGGCGGTGAGAGCCCTCGAAAGTTGTGCGTTTTGACGTTTATGCCAGTGGCCGGGATCCCGTGTGCCCGACTGGTGCGGGATTGCAGTGGAGGGCATGCCAGGCCTTGCCGGACCTGTGGGTGTGATAGCGGGTAAATCGGTGTCGGTGACCGAAATGACCCAAAAGCGAAAAAAACTGCAAGGGGGTACCCCGTGGAATTGGGTGGGAAATCGGAAGGTGAGCGATTTGGTCCAAAGTTGCGGCACAAGTAGAGGGTGGGATAGGGTGGAGGTGAGCGTAGGCAGGAGAATCGCCAGACCAAGGGTGTGGCGGTGAGAGCCCTCGAAAGTTGTGCGTTTTGACGTTTATGCCAGTGGCCGGGATCCCGTGTGCCCGACTGGTGCGGGATTGCAGTGGAGGGCATGCCAGGCCTTGCCGGACCTGTGGGTGTGATAGCGGGTAAATCGGTGTCGGTGACCGAAATGACCCAAAAGCGAAAAAAACTGCAAGGGGGTACCCCGTGGAATAGGGTGGGAAATCGGAAGGTGGGCGATTTGGTCCAAAGTTGCGCCACAAGTAGAGGGTGGGATAGGGTGGAGGTGAGCGTAGGCAGGAGAATCGTCAGACCAAGGGTGTGGCGGTGAGAGCCCTCCAAAGTTGTGCGTTTTGACGTTTATGCCAGTGGCCGGGATCCCGTGTGCCCGACTGGTGCGGGATTGCAGTGGAGGGCATGCCAGGCCTTGCCGGACCTGTGGGTGTGATAGCGGGTAAATCGGTGTCGGTGACCGAAATGACCCAAAAGCGAAAAAAACTGCAAGGGGGTACCCCGTGGAATTGGGTGGGAAATCGGAAGGTGAGCGATTTGGTCCAAAGTTGCGCCACAAGTAGAGGGTGGGATAGGGTGGAGGTGAGCGTAGGCAGGAGAATCGCCAGACCAAGGGTGTGGCGGTGAGAGCCCTCGAAAGTTGTGCGTTTTGACGTTTATGCCAGTGGCCGGGATCCCGTGTGCCCGACTGGTGCGGGATTGCAGTGGAGGGCATGCCAGGCCTTGCCGGACCTGTGGGTGTGATAGCGGGTAAATCGGTGGAGGTGACCGAAATGACCCAAAACCCAAAAAAACTCCAAGGGGGTACCCCATGGAATAGGGTGGGAAATCGGAAGGTGAGCGATTTGGTCCAAAGTTGCGCCACAAGTAGAGGGTGGGATAGGGTGGAGGTGAGCGTAGGCAGGAGAATCGTCAGACCAAGGGTGTGGCGGTGAGAGCCCTCCAAAGTTGTGCGTTTTGACGTTTATGCCAGTGGCCGGGATCCCGTGTGCCCGACTGGTGCGGGATTGCAGTGGAGGGCATGCCAGGCCTTGCCGGACCTGTGGGTGTGATAGCGGGTAAATCGGTGTCGGTGACCGAAATGACCCAAAAGCGAAAAAAACTGCAAGGGGGTACCCCGTGGAATTGGGTGGGAAATCGGAAGGTGAGCGATTTGGTCCAAAGTTGCGGCACAAGTAGAGGGTGGGATAGGGTGGAGGTGAGCGTAGGCAGGAGAATCGCCAGACCAAGGGTGTGGCGGTGAGAGCCGTCGAAAGTTGTGCGTTTTGACGTTTATGCCAGTGGCCGGGATCCCGTGTGCCCGACTGGTGCGGGATTGCAGTGGAGGGCATGCCAGGCCTTGCCGGACCTGTGGGTGTGATAGCGGGTAAATCGGTGTCGGTGACCGAAATGACCCAAAAGCGAAAAAAACTGCAAGGGGGTACCCCGTGGAATTGGGTGGGAAATCGGAAGGTGAGCGATTTGGTCCAAAGTTGCGGCACAAGTAGAGGGTGGGATAGGGTGGAGGTGAGCGTAGGCAGGAGAATCGCCAGACCAAGGGTGTGGCGGTGAGAGCCGTCGAAAGTTGTGCGTTTTGACGTTTATGCCAGTGGCCGGGATCCCGTGTGCCCGACTGGTGCGGGATTGCAGTGGAGGGCATGCCAGGCCTTGCCGGACCTGTGGGTGTGATAGCGGGTAAATCGGTGTCGGTGACCGAAATGACCCAAAAGCGAAAAAAACTGCAAGGGGGTACCCCGTGGAATTGGGTGGGAAATCGGAAGGTGAGCGATTTGGTCCAAAGTTGCGGCACAAGTAGAGGGTGGGATAGGGTGGAGGTGAGCGTAGGCAGGAGAATCGCCAGACCAAGGGTGTGGCGGTGAGAGCCCTCGAAAGTTGTGCGTTTTGACGTTTATGCCAGTGGCCGGGATCCCGTGTGCCCGACTGGTGCGGGATTGCAGTGGAGGGCATGCCAGGCCTTGCCGGACCTGTGGGTGTGATAGCGGGTAAATCGGTGTCGGTGACCGAAATTACCCAAAAGCGAAAAAAACTGCAAGGGGGTACCCCGTGGAATAGGGTGGGAAATCGGAAGGTGGGCGATTTGGTCCAAAGTTGCGCCACAAGTAGAGGGTGGGATAGGGTGGAGGTGAGCGTAGGCAGGAGAATCGTCAGACCAAGGGTGTGGCGGTGAGAGCCGTGGAAAGTTGTGCGTTTTGACGTTTATGCCAGTGGCCGGGATCCCGTGTGCCCGACTGGTGCGGGATTGCAGTGGAGGGCATGCCAGGCCTTGCCGGACCTGTGGGTGTGATAGCGGGTAAATCGGTGTCGGTGACCGAAATGACCCAAAAGCGAAAAAAACTGCAAGGGGGTACCCCGTGGAATTGGGTGGGAAATCGGAAGGTGAGCGATTTGGTCCAAAGTTGCGCCACAAGTAGAGGGTGGGATAGGGTGGAGGTGAGCGTAGGCAGGAGAATCGACACACCAACGGTGTGGCGGTGAGAGCCGGGGAAAGTTGTGCGTTTTGACGTTTATGCCAGTGGCCGGGATCCCGTGTGCCCGACTGGTGCGGGATTGCAGTGGAGGGCATGCCAGGCCTTGCCGGACCTGTGGGTGTGATAGCGGGTAAATCGGTGTAGGTGACCGAAATGCCCCAAAAGCGAAAAAAACTGCAAGGGGGTACCCCGTGGAATAGGGTGGGAAATCGGAAGGTGGGCGATTTGGTCCAAAGTTGCGCCACAAGTAGAGGGTGGGATAGGGTGGAGGTGAGCGTAGGCAGGAGAATCGTCAGACCAAGGGTGTGGCGGTGAGAGCCGTGGAAAGTTGTGCGTTTTGACGTTTATGCCAGTGGCCGGGATCCCGTGTGCCCGACTGGTGCGGGATTGCAGTGGAGGGCATGCCAGGCCTTGCCGGACCTGTGGGTGTGATAGCGGGTAAATCGGTGTCGGTGACCGAAATGACCCAAAAGCGAAAAAAACTGCAAGGGGGTACCCCGTGGAATTGGGTGGGAAATCGGAAGGTGAGCGATTTGGTCCAAAGTTGCGGCACAAGTAGAGGGTGGGATAGGGTGGAGGTGAGCGTAGGCAGGAGAATCGCCAGACCAAGGGTGTGGCGGTGAGAGCCCTCGAAAGTTGTGCGTTTTGACGTTTATGCCAGTGGCCGGGATCCCGTGTGCCCGACTGGTGCGGGATTGCAGTGGAGGGCATGCCAGGCCTTGCCGGACCTGTGGGTGTGATAGCGGGTAAATCGGTGTCGGTGACCGAAATGACCCAAAAGCGAAAAAAACTGCAAGGGGGTACCCCGTGGAATAGGGTGGGAAATCGGAAGGTGGGCGATTTGGTCCAAAGTTGCGCCACAAGTAGAGGGTGGGATAGGGTGGAGGTGAGCGTAGGCAGGAGAATCGTCAGACCAAGGGTGTGGCGGTGAGATGCTTCCAAAGTTGTGCGTTTTGACGTTTATGCCAGTGGCCGGGATCCCGTGTGCCCGACTGGTGCGGGATTGCAGTGGAGGGCATGCCAGGCCTTGCCGGACCTGTGGGTGTGATAGCGGGTAAATCGGTGTCGGTGACCGAAATGACCCAAAAGCGAAAAAAACTGCAAGGGGGTACCCCGTGGAATTGGGTGGGAAATCGGAAGGTGAGCGATTTGGTCCAAAGTTGCGGCACAAGTAGAGGGTGGGATAGGGTGGAGGTGAGCGTAGGCAGGAGAATCGCCAGACCAAGGGTGTGGCGGTGAGAGCCCTCGAAAGTTGTGCGTTTTGACGTTTATGCCAGTGGCCGGGATCCCGTGTGCCCGACTGGTGCGGGATTGCAGTGGAGGGCATGCCAGGCCTTGCCGGACCTGTGGGTGTGATAGCGGGTAAATCGGTGTCGGTGACCGAAATGACCCAAAAGCGAAAAAAACTGCAAGGGGGTACCCCGTGGAATAGGGTGGGAAATCGGAAGGTGGGCGATTTGGTCCAAAGTTGCGCCACAAGTAGAGGGTGGGATAGGGTGGAGGTGAGCGTAGGCAGGAGAATCGTCAGACCAAGGGTGTGGCGGTGAGAGCAGTGGAAAGTTGTTTGTTTTGACGTTTATGCCAGTGGCCGGGATCCCGTGTGCCCGACTGGTGCGGGATTGCAGTGGAGGGCATGCCAGGCCTTGCCGGACCTGTGGGTGTGATAGCGGGTAAATCGGTGTCGGTGACCGAAATGACCCAAAAGCGAAAAAAACTGCAAGGGGGTACCCCGTGGAATAGGGTGGGAAATCGGAAGGTGGGCGATTTGGTCCAAAGTTGCGCCACAAGTAGAGGGTGGGATAGGGTGGAGGTGAGCGTAGGCAGGAGAATCGTCAGACCAAGGGTGTGGCGGTGAGAGCCGTGGAAAGTTGTTTGTTTTGACGTTTATGCCAGTGGCCGGGATCCCGTGTGCCCGACTGGTGCGGGATTGCAGTGGAGGGCATGCCAGGCCTTGCCGGACCTGTGGGTGTGATAGCGGGTAAATCGGTGTCGGTGACCGAAATGACCCAAAAGCGAAAAAAACTGCAAGGGGGTACCCCGTGGAATAGGGTGGGAAATCGGAAGGTGGGCGATTTGGTCCAAAGTTGCGCCACAAGTAGAGGGTGGGATAGGGTGGAGGTGAGCGTAGGCAGGAGAATCGTCAGACCAAGGGTGTGGCGGTGAGAGCCGTGGAAAGTTGTGCGTTTTGACGTTTATGCCAGTGGCCGGGATCCCGTGTGCCCGACTGGTGCGGGATTGCAGTGGAGGGCATGCCAGGCCTTGGGGGACCTGTGGGTGTGATAGCGGGTAAATCGGTGTCGGTGACCGAAATGACCCAAAAGCGAAAAAAACTGCAAGGGGGTACCCCGTGGAATAGGGTGGGAAATCGGAAGGTGAGCGATTTGGTCCAAAGTTGCGCCACAAGTAGAGGGTGGGATAGGGTGGAGGTGAGCGTAGGCAGGAGAATCGTCAGACCAAGGGTGTGGCGGTGAGAGCCGTGGAAAGTTGTTTGTTTTGACGTTTATGCCAGTGGCCGGGATCCCGTGTGCCCGACTGGTGCGGGATTGCAGTGGAGGGCATGCCAGGCCTTGGGGGACCTGTGGGTGTGATAGCGGGTAAATCGGTGTCGGTGACCGAAATGCCCCAAAAGCGAAAAAAACTGCAAGGGGGTACCCCGTGGAATAGGGTGGGAAATCGGAAGGTGGGCGATTTGGTCCAAAGTTGCGCCACAAGTAGAGGGTGGGATAGGGTGGAGGTGAGCGTAGGCAGGAGAATCGTCAGACCAAGGGTGTGGCGGTGAGAGCCGTGGAAAGTTGTGCGTTTTGACGTTTATGCCAGTGGCCGGGATCCCGTGTGCCCGACTGGTGCGGGATTGCAGTGGAGGGCATGCCAGGCCTTGCCGGACCTGTGGGTGTGATAGCGGGTAAATCGGTGTCGGTGACCGAAATGACCCAAAAGCGAAAAAAACTGCAAGGGGGTACCCCGTGGAATTGGGTGGGAAATCGGAAGGTGAGCGATTTGGTCCAAAGTTGCGGCACAAGTAGAGGGTGGGATAGGGTGGAGGTGAGCGTAGGCAGGAGAATCGCCAGACCAAGGGTGTGGCGGTGAGAGCCCTCGAAAGTTGTGCGTTTTGACGTTTATGCCAGTGGCCGGGATCCCGTGTGCCCGACTGGTGCGGGATTGCAGTGGAGGGCATGCCAGGCCTTGCCGGACCTGTGGGTGTGATAGCGGGTAAATCGGTGTCGGTGACCGAAATGACCCAAAAGCGAAAAAAACTGCAAGGGGGTACCCCGTGGAATTGGGTGGGAAATCGGAAGGTGAGCGATTTGGTCCAAAGTTGCGGCACAAGTAGAGGGTGGGATAGGGTGGAGGTGAGCGTAGGCAGGAGAATCGCCAGACCAAGGGTGTGGCGGTGAGTTCCGTCGTAAGTTGTGCGTTTTGACGTTTATGCCAGTGGCCGGGATCCCGTGTGCCCGACTGGTGCGGGATTGCAGTGGAGGGCATGCCAGGCCTTGCCGGACCTGTGGGTGTGATAGCGGGTAAATCGGTGTCGGTGACCGAAATGACCCAAAAGCGAAAAAAACTGCAAGGGGGTACCCCGTGGAATAGGGTGGGAAATCGGAAGGTGGGCGATTTGGTCCAAAGTTGCGCCACAAGTAGAGGGTGGGATAGGGTGGAGGTGAGCGTAGGCAGGAGAATCGTCAGACCAAGGGTGTGGCGGTGAGAGCCGTGGAAAGTTGTGTGTTTTGTCGTGTATGGCCGTGGCCGGGATCGGGTGTGCCCGACTGGTGCGGGATTGCAGTGGAGGGCATGCCAGGCCTTGCCGGACCTGTGGGTGTGATAGCGGGTAAATCGGTGTCGGTGACCGAAATGACCCAAAAGCGAAAAAAACTGCAAGGGGGTACCCCGTGGAATAGGGTGGGAAATCGGAAGGTGGGCGATTTGGTCCAAAGTTGCGCCACAAGTAGAGGGTGGGATAGGGTGGAGGTGAGCGTAGGCAGGAGAATCGTCAGACCAAGGGTGTGGCGGTGAGAGACATCGAAAGTTGTGCGTTTTGACGTTTATGCCAGTGGCCGGGATCCCGTGTGCCCGACTGGTGCGGGATTGCAGTGGAGGGCATGCCAGGCCTTGCCGGACCTGTGGGTGTGATAGCGGGTAAATCGGTGTCGGTGACCGAAATGACCCAAAAGCGAAAAAAACTGCAAGGGGGTACCCCGTGGAATTGGGTGGGAAATCGGAAGGTGAGCGATTTGGTCCAAAGTTGCGGCACAAGTAGAGGGTGGGATAGGGTGGAGGTGAGCGTAGGCAGGAGAATCGCCAGACCAAGGGTGTGGCGGTGAGAGCCGTGGAAAGTTGTGCGTTTTGACGTTTATGCCAGTGGCCGGGATCCCGTGTGCCCGACTGGTGCGGGATTGCAGTGGAGGGCATGCCAGGCCTTGCCGGACCTGTGGGTGTGATAGCGGGTAAATCGGTGTCGGTGACCGAAATGACCCAAAAGCGAAAAAAACTGCAAGGGGGTACCCCGTGGAATAGGGTGGGAAATCGGAAGGTGAGCGATTTGGTCCAAAGTTGCGCCACAAGTAGAGGGTGGGATAGGGTGGAGGTGAGCGTAGGCAGGAGAATCGTCAGACCAAGGGTGTGGCGGTGAGAGCCGTGGAAAGTTGTGCGTTTTGACGTTTATGCCAGTGGCCGGGATCCCGTGTGCCCGACTGGTGCGGGATTGCAGTGGAGGGCATGCCAGGCCTTGCCGGACCTGTGGGTGTGATAGCGGGTAAATCGGTGTCGGTGACCGAAATGACCCAAAAGCGAAAAAAACTGCAAGGGGGTACCCCGTGGAATTGGGTGGGAAATCGGAAGGTGAGCGATTTGGTCCAAAGTTGCGGCACAAGTAGAGGGTGGGATAGGGTGGAGGTGAGCGTAGGCAGGAGAATCGCCAGACCAAGGGTGTGGCGGTGAGAGCCCTCGAAAGTTGTGCGTTTTGACGTTTATGCCAGTGGCCGGGATCCCGTGTGCCCGACTGGTGCGGGATTGCAGTGGAGGGCATGCCAGGCCTTGCCGGACCTGTGGGTGTGATAGCGGGTAAATCGGTGTCGGTGACCGAAATGACCCAAAAGCGAAAAAAACTGCAAGGGGGTACCCCGTGGAATAGGGTGGGAAATCGGAAGGTGGGCGATTTGGTCCAAAGTTGCGCCACAAGTAGAGGGTGGGATAGGGTGGAGGTGAGCGTAGGCAGGAGAATCGTCAGACCAAGGGTGTGGCGGTGAGAGCCGTGGAAAGTTGTTTGTTTTGACGTTTATGCCAGTGGCCGGGATCCCGTGTGCCCGACTGGTGCGGGATTGCAGTGGAGGGCATGCCAGGCCTTGCCGGACCTGTGGGTGTGATAGCGGGTAAATCGGTGTCGGTGACCGAAATGACCCAAAAGCGAAAAAAAACTGCAAGGGGGTACCCCGTGGAATAGGGTGGGAAATCGGAAGGTGGGCGATTTGGTCCAAAGTTGCGCCACAAGTAGAGGGTGGGATAGGGTGGAGGTGAGCGTAGGCAGGAGAATCGTCAGACCAAGGGTGTGGCGGTGAGAGCCGTGGAAAGTTGTTTGTTTTGACGTTTATGCCAGTGGCCGGGATCCCGTGTGCCCGACTGGTGCGGGATTGCAGTGGAGGGCATGCCAGGCCTTGCCGGACCTGTGGGTGTGATAGCGGGTAAATCGGTGTCGGTGACCGAAATGACCCAAAAGCGAAAAAAACTGCAAGGGGGTACCCCGTGGAATTGGGTGGGAAATCGGAAGGTGAGCGATTTGGTCCAAAGTTGCGGCACAAGTAGAGGGTGGGATAGGGTGGAGGTGAGCGTAGGCAGGAGAATCGCCAGACCAAGGGTGTGGCGGTGAGAGCCCTCGAAAGTTGTGCGTTTTGACGTTTATGCCAGTGGCCGGGATCCCGTGTGCCCGACTGGTGCGGGATTGCAGTGGAGGGCATGCCAGGCCTTGCCGGACCTGTGGGTGTGATAGCGGGTAAATCGGTGTCGGTGACCGAAATGACCCAAAAGCGAAAAAAACTGCAAGGGGGTACCCCGTGGAATAGGGTGGGAAATCGGAAGGTGGGCGATTTGGTCCAAAGTTGCGCCACAAGTAGAGGGTGGGATAGGGTGGAGGTGAGCGTAGGCAGGAGAATCGTCAGACCAAGGGTGTGGCGGTGAGAGAGGAGGAAAGTTGTGCGTTTTGACGTTTATGCCAGTGGCCGGGATCCCGTGTGCCCGACTGGTGCGGGATTGCAGTGGAGGGCATGCCAGGCCTTGCCGGACCTGTGGGTGTGATAGCGGGTAAATCGGTGTCGGTGACCGAAATGACCCAAAAGCGAAAAAAACTGCAAGGGGGTACCCCGTGGAATAGGGTGGGAAATCGGAAGGTGGGCGATTTGGTCCAAAGTTGCGCCACAAGTAGAGGGTGGGATAGGGTGGAGGTGAGCGTAGGCAGGAGAATCGTCAGACCAAGGGTGTGGCGGTGAGAGCCGTGGAAAGTTGTTTGTTTTGACGTTTATGGCAGTGGCCGGGATCCCGTGTGCCCGACTGGTGCGGGATTGCAGTGGAGGGCATGCCAGGCCTTGCCGGACCTGTGGGTGTGATAGCGGGTAAATCGGTGTCGGTGACCGAAATGCCCCAAAAGCGAAAAAAACTGCAAGGGGGTACCCCGTGGAATAGGGTGGGAAATCGGAAGGTGGGCGATTTGGTCCAAAGTTGCGCCACAAGTAGAGGGTGGGATAGGGTGGAGGTGAGCGTAGGCAGGAGAATCGTCAGACCAAGGGTGTGGCGGTGAGAGAGGGGGGAAGATGGTAGGTTTGTCGGTTATGGCAGTGGCCGGGATCCCGTGTGCCCGACTGGTGCGGGATTGCAGTGGAGGGCATGCCAGGCCTTGCCGGACCTGTGGGTGTGATAGCGGGTAAATCGGTGTCGGTGACCGAAATGACCCAAAAGCGAAAAAAACTGCAAGGGGGTACCCCGTGGAATTGGGTGGGAAATCGGAAGGTGAGCGATTTGGTCCAAAGTTGCGGCACAAGTAGAGGGTGGGATAGGGTGGAGGTGAGCGTAGGCAGGAGAATCGCCAGACCAAGGGTGTGGCGGTGAGAGCCGTGGAAAGTTGTGCGTTTTGACGTTTATGCCAGTGGCCGGGATCCCGTGTGCCCGACTGGTGCGGGATTGCAGTGGAGGGCATGCCAGGCCTTGCCGGACCTGTGGGTGTGATAGCGGGTAAATCGGTGTCGGTGACCGAAATGACCCAAAAGCGAAAAAAACTGCAAGGGGGTACCCCGTGGAATAGGGTGGGAAATCGGAAGGTGGGCGATTTGGTCCAAAGTTGCGCCACAAGTAGAGGGTGGGATAGGGTGGAGGTGAGCGTAGGCAGGAGAATCGTCAGACCAAGGGTGTGGCGGTGAGAGCCGTGGAAAGTTGTTTGTTTTGACGTTTATGGCAGTGGCCGGGATCCCGTGTGCCCGACTGGTGCGGGATTGCAGTGGAGGGCATGCCAGGCCTTGCCGGACCTGTGGGTGTGATAGCGGGTAAATCGGTGTCGGTGACCGAAATGCCCCAAAAGCGAAAAAAACTGCAAGGGGGTACCCCGTGGAATAGGGTGGGAAATCGGAAGGTGGGCGATTTGGTCCAAAGTTGCGCCACAAGTAGAGGGTGGGATAGGGTGGAGGTGAGCGTAGGCAGGAGAATCGTCAGACCAAGGGTGTGGCGGTGAGAGCCGTGGAAAGTTGTGCGTTTTGACGTTTATGCCAGTGGCCGGGATCCCGTGTGCCCGACTGGTGCGGGATTGCAGTGGAGGGCATGCCAGGCCTTGCCGGACCTGTGGGTGTGATAGCGGGTAAATCGGTGTCGGTGACCGAAATGACCCAAAAGCGAAAAAAACTGCAAGGGGGTACCCCGTGGAATTGGGTGGGAAATCGGAAGGTGAGCGATTTGGTCCAAAGTTGCGGCACAAGTAGAGGGTGGGATAGGGTGGAGGTGAGCGTAGGCAGGAGAATCGCCAGACCAAGGGTGTGGCGGTGAGAGCCCTCGAAAGTTGTGCGTTTTGACGTTTATGCCAGTGGCCGGGATCCCGTGTGCCCGACTGGTGCGGGATTGCAGTGGAGGGCATGCCAGGCCTTGCCGGACCTGTGGGTGTGATAGCGGGTAAATCGGTGTCGGTGACCGAAATGACCCAAAAGCGAAAAAAACTGCAAGGGGGTACCCCGTGGAATTGGGTGGGAAATCGGAAGGTGAGCGATTTGGTCCAAAGTTGCGGCACAAGTAGAGGGTGGGATAGGGTGGAGGTGAGCGTAGGCAGGAGAATCGCCAGACCAAGGGTGTGTGGGTGTGATAGACATAGAAAGTTGTGCGTTTTGACGTTTATGCCAGTGGCCGGGATCCCGTGTGCCCGACTGGTGCGGGATTGCAGTGGAGGGCATGCCAGGCCTTGCCGGACCTGTGGGTGTGATAGCGGGTAAATCGGTGTCGGTGACCGAAATGACCCAAAAGCGAAAAAAACTGCAAGGGGGTACCCCGTGGAATTGGGTGGGAAATCGGAAGGTGAGCGATTTGGTCCAAAGTTGCGGCACAAGTAGAGGGTGGGATAGGGTGGAGGTGAGCGTAGGCAGGAGAATCGCCAGACCAAGGGTGTGGCGGTGAGAGCCCTCGAAAGTTGTGCGTTTTGACGTTTATGCCAGTGGCCGGGATCCCGTGTGCCCGACTGGTGCGGGATTGCAGTGGAGGGCATGCCAGGCCTTGCCGGACCTGTGGGTGTGATAGCGGGTAAATCGGTGTCGGTGACCGAAATGACCCAAAAGCGAAAAAAACTGCAAGGGGGTACCCCGTGGAATAGGGTGGGAAATCGGAAGGTGAGCGATTTGGTCCAAAGTTGCGCCACAAGTAGAGGGTGGGATAGGGTGGAGGTGAGCGTAGGCAGGAGAATCGTCAGACCAAGGGTGTGGCGGTGAGAGCCGTGGAAAGTTGTGCGTTTTGACGTTTATGCCAGTGGCCGGGATCCCGTGTGCCCGACTGGTGCGGGATTGCAGTGGAGGGCATGCCAGGCCTTGCCGGACCTGTGGGTGTGATAGCGGGTAAATCGGTGTCGGTGACCGAAATGACCCAAAAGCGAAAAAAACTGCAAGGGGGTACCCCGTGGAATTGGGTGGGAAATCGGAAGGTGAGCGATTTGGTCCAAAGTTGCGGCACAAGTAGAGGGTGGGATAGGGTGGAGGTGAGCGTAGGCAGGAGAATCGCCAGACCAAGGGTGTGGCGGTGAGAGCCCTCGAAAGTTGTGCGTTTTGACGTTTATGCCAGTGGCCGGGATCCCGTGTGCCCGACTGGTGCGGGATTGCAGTGGAGGGCATGCCAGGCCTTGCCGGACCTGTGGGTGTGATAGCGGGTAAATCGGTGTCGGTGACCGAAATGACCCAAAAGCGAAAAAAACTGCAAGGGGGTACCCCGTGGAATAGGGTGGGAAATCGGAAGGTGGGCGATTTGGTCCAAAGTTGCGCCACAAGTAGAGGGTGGGATAGGGTGGAGGTGAGCGTAGGCAGGAGAATCGTCAGACCAAGGGTGTGGCGGTGAGAGCCGTGGAAAGTTGTGCGTTTTGACGTTTATGCCAGTGGCCGGGATCCCGTGTGCCCGACTGGTGCGGGATTGCAGTGGAGGGCATGCCAGGCCTTGCCGGACCTGTGGGTGTGATAGCGGGTAAATCGGTGTCGGTGACCGAAATGACCCAAAAGCGAAAAAAACTGCAAGGGGGTACCCCGTGGAATTGGGTGGGAAATCGGAAGGTGAGCGATTTGGTCCAAAGTTGCGGCACAAGTAGAGGGTGGGATAGGGTGGAGGTGAGCGTAGGCAGGAGAATCGCCAGACCAAGGGTGTGGCGGTGAGAGCCGTGGAAAGTTGTGCGTTTTGACGTTTATGCCAGTGGCCGGGATCCCGTGTGCCCGACTGGTGCGGGATTGCAGTGGAGGGCATGCCAGGCCTTGCCGGACCTGTGGGTGTGATAGCGGGTAAATCGGTGTCGGTGACCGAAATGACCCAAAAGCGAAAAAAACTGCAAGGGGGTACCCCGTGGAATAGGGTGGGAAATCGGAAGGTGGGCGATTTGGTCCAAAGTTGCGCCACAAGTAGAGGGTGGGATAGGGTGGAGGTGAGCGTAGGCAGGAGAATCGTCAGACCAAGGGTGTGGCGGTGAGAGCGGTGGAAAGTTGTGTGTTTTGAGGGTTATGCCAGTGGCCGGGATCCCGTGTGCCCGACTGGTGCGGGATTGCAGTGGAGGGCATGCCAGGCCTTGCCGGACCTGTGGGTGTGATAGCGGGTAAATCGGTGTCGGTGACCGAAATGACCCAAAAGCGAAAAAAACTGCAAGGGGGTACCCCGTGGAATAGGGTGGGAAATCGGAAGGTGGGCGATTTGGTCCAAAGTTGCGCCACAAGTAGAGGGTGGGATAGGGTGGAGGTGAGCGTAGGCAGGAGAATCGTCAGACCAAGGGTGTGGCGGTGAGAGCCGTGGAAAGTTGTGCGTTTTGACGTTTATGCCAGTGGCCGGGATCCCGTGTGCCCGACTGGTGCGGGATTGCAGTGGAGGGCATGCCAGGCCTTGCCGGACCTGTGGGTGTGATAGCGGGTAAATCGGTGTCGGTGACCGAAATGACCCAAAAGCGAAAAAAACTGCAAGGGGGTACCCCGTGGAATTGGGTGGGAAATCGGAAGGTGAGCGATTTGGTCCAAAGTTGCGGCACAAGTAGAGGGTGGGATAGGGTGGAGGTGAGCGTAGGCAGGAGAATCGCCAGACCAAGGGTGTGGCGGTGAGAGCCGTGGAAAGTTGTGCGTTTTGACGTTTATGCCAGTGGCCGGGATCCCGTGTGCCCGACTGGTGCGGGATTGCAGTGGAGGGCATGCCAGGCCTTGCCGGACCTGTGGGTGTGATAGCGGGTAAATCGGTGTCGGTGACCGAAATGACCCAAAAGCGAAAAAAACTGCAAGGGGGTACCCCGTGGAATAGGGTGGGAAATCGGAAGGTGGGCGATTTGGTCCAAAGTTGCGCCACAAGTAGAGGGTGGGATAGGGTGGAGGTGAGCGTAGGCAGGAGAATCGTCAGACCAAGGGTGTGGCGGTGAGAGGGGGGGAGAGTTGGTTGTGTTGTCGTTTATGCCAGTGGCCGGGATCCCGTGTGCCCGACTGGTGCGGGATTGCAGTGGAGGGCATGCCAGGCCTTGCCGGACCTGTGGGTGTGATAGCGGGTAAATCGGTGTCGGTGACCGAAATGTCCCAAAAGCGAAAAAAACTGCAAGGGGGTACCCCGTGGAATAGGGTGGGAAATCGGAAGGTGGGCGATTTGGTCCAAAGTTGCGCCACAAGTAGAGGGTGGGATAGGGTGGAGGTGAGCGTAGGCAGGAGAATCGTCAGACCAAGGGTGTGGCGGTGAGAGCCGTGGAAAGTTGTTTGTTTTGACGTTTATGCCAGTGGCCGGGATCCCGTGTGCCCGACTGGTGCGGGATTGCAGTGGAGGGCATGCCAGGCCTTGCCGGACCTGTGGGTGTGATAGCGGGTAAATCGGTGTCGGTGACCGAAATGACCCAAAAGCGAAAAAAACTGCAAGGGGGTACCCCGTGGAATTGGGTGGGAAATCGGAAGGTGAGCGATTTGGTCCAAAGTTGCGGCACAAGTAGAGGGTGGGATAGGGTGGAGGTGAGCGTAGGCAGGAGAATCGCCAGACCAAGGGTGTGGCGGTGAGAGCCCTCGTAAGTTGTGCGTTTTGACGTTTATGCCAGTGGCCGGGATCCCGTGTGCCCGACTGGTGCGGGATTGCAGTGGAGGGCATGCCAGGCCTTGCCGGACCTGTGGGTGTGATAGCGGGTAAATCGGTGTCGGTGACCGAAATGACCCAAAAGCGAAAAAAACTGCAAGGGGGTACCCCGTGGAATAGGGTGGGAAATCGGAAGGTGGGCGATTTGGTCCAAAGTTGCGCCACAAGTAGAGGGTGGGATAGGGTGGAGGTGAGCGTAGGCAGGAGAATCGTCAGACCAAGGGTGTGGCGGTGAGAGCCGTGGAAAGTTGTGCGTTTTGACGTTTATGCCAGTGGCCGGGATCCCGTGTGCCCGACTGGTGCGGGATTGCAGTGGAGGGCATGCCAGGCCTTGCCGGACCTGTGGGTGTGATAGCGGGTAAATCGGTGTCGGTGACCGAAATGACCCAAAAGCGAAAAAAACTGCAAGGGGGTACCCCGTGGAATTGGGTGGGAAATCGGAAGGTGAGCGATTTGGTCCAAAGTTGCGGCACAAGTAGAGGGTGGGATAGGGTGGAGGTGAGCGTAGGCAGGAGAATCGCCAGACCAAGGGTGTGGCGGTGAGAGGCGTCGAAAGTTGTGCGTTTTGACGTTTATGCCAGTGGCCGGGATCCCGTGTGCCCGACTGGTGCGGGATTGCAGTGGAGGGCATGCCAGGCCTTGCCGGACCTGTGGGTGTGATAGCGGGTAAATCGGTGTCGGTGACCGAAATGACCCAAAAGCGAAAAAAACTGCAAGGGGGTACCCCGTGGAATTGGGTGGGAAATCGGAAGGTGAGCGATTTGGTCCAAAGTTGCGGCACAAGTAGAGGGTGGGATAGGGTGGAGGTGAGCGTAGGCAGGAGAATCGCCAGACCAAGGGTGTGGCGGTGAGAGCCCTCGAAAGTTGTGCGTTTTGACGTTTATGCCAGTGGCCGGGATCCCGTGTGCCCGACTGGTGCGGGATTGCAGTGGAGGGCATGCCAGGCCTTGCCGGACCTGTGGGTGTGATAGCGGGTAAATCGGTGTCGGTGACCGAAATGACCCAAAAGCGAAAAAAACTGCAAGGGGGTACCCCGTGGAATTGGGTGGGAAATCGGAAGGTGAGCGATTTGGTCCAAAGTTGCGGCACAAGTAGAGGGTGGGATAGGGTGGAGGTGAGCGTAGGCAGGAGAATCGCCAGACCAAGGGTGTGGCGGTGAGAGCCCTCGAAAGTTGTGCGTTTTGACGTTTATGCCAGTGGCCGGGATCCCGTGTGCCCGACTGGTGCGGGATTGCAGTGGAGGGCATGCCAGGCCTTGCCGGACCTGTGGGTGTGATAGCGGGTAAATCGGTGTCGGTGACCGAAATGACCCAAAAGCGAAAAAAACTGCAAGGGGGTACCCCGTGGAATTGGGTGGGAAATCGGAAGGTGAGCGATTTGGTCCAAAGTTGCGGCACAAGTAGAGGGTGGGATAGGGTGGAGGTGAGCGTAGGCAGGAGAATCGCCAGACCAAGGGTGTGGCGGTGAGAGCCCTCGAAAGTTGTGCGTTTTGACGTTTATGCCAGTGGCCGGGATCCCGTGTGCCCGACTGGTGCGGGATTGCAGTGGAGGGCATGCCAGGCCTTGCCGGACCTGTGGGTGTGATAGCGGGTAAATCGGTGTCGGTGACCGAAATGACCCAAAAGCGAAAAAAACTGCAAGGGGGTACCCCGTGGAATAGGGTGGGAAATCGGAAGGTGGGCGATTTGGTCCAAAGTTGCGCCACAAGTAGAGGGTGGGATAGGGTGGAGGTGAGCGTAGGCAGGAGAATCGTCAGACCAAGGGTGTGTGGCGGTGAGAGCGGTGGAAAGTTGTGCGTTTTGACGTTTATGCCAGTGGCCGGGATCCCGTGTGCCCGACTGGTGCGGGATTGCAGTGGAGGGCATGCCAGGCCTTGCCGGACCTGTGGGTGTGATAGCGGGTATATCGGTGTCGGTGACCTAATTGACCCAAAAGCGAAAAAAACTGCAAGGGGGTACCCCGTGGAATAGGGTGGGAAATCGGAAGGTGGGCGATTTGGTCCAAAGTTGCGCCACAAGTAGAGGGTGGGATAGGGTGGAGGTGAGCGTAGGCAGGAGAATCGTCAGACCAAGGGTCAGGACGAGAGAGACATACAAAGTTGTGCGTTTTGACGTTTATGCCAGTGGCCGGGATCCCGTGTGCCCGACTGGTGCGGGATTGCAGTGGAGGGCATGCCAGGCCTTGCCGGACCTGTGGGTGTGATAGCGGGTAAATCGGTGTCGGTGACCGAAATGACCCAAAAGCGAAAAAAACTGCAAGGGGGTACCCCGTGGAATTGGGTGGGAAATCGGAAGGTGAGCGATTTGGTCCAAAGTTGCGGCACAAGTAGAGGGTGGGATAGGGTGGAGGTGAGCGTAGGCAGGAGAATCGCCAGACCAAGGGTGTGGCGGTGAGAGCCGTCGAAAGTTGTGCGTTTTGACGTTTATGCCAGTGGCCGGGATCCCGTGTGCCCGACTGGTGCGGGATTGCAGTGGAGGGCATGCCAGGCCTTGCCGGACCTGTGGGTGTGATAGCGGGTAAATCGGTGTCGGTGACCGAAATGACCCAAAAGCGAAAAAAACTGCAAGGGGGTACCCCGTGGAATTGGGTGGGAAATCGGAAGGTGAGCGATTTGGTCCAAAGTTGCGGCACAAGTAGAGGGTGGGATAGGGTGGAGGTGAGCGTAGGCAGGAGAATCGCCAGACCAAGGGTGTGGCGGTGAGAGCCCTCGAAAGTTGTGCGTTTTGACGTTTATGCCAGTGGCCGGGATCCCGTGTGCCCGACTGGTGCGGGATTGCAGTGGAGGGCATGCCAGGCCTTGCCGGACCTGTGGGTGTGATAGCGGGTAAATCGGTGTCGGTGACCGAAATGACCCAAAAGCGAAAAAAACTGCAAGGGGGTACCCCGTGGAATTGGGTGGGAAATCGGAAGGTGAGCGATTTGGTCCAAAGTTGCGGCACAAGTAGAGGGTGGGATAGGGTGGAGGTGAGCGTAGGCAGGAGAATCGCCAGACCAAGGGTGTGGCGGTGAGAGCCGTGGAAAGTTGTGCGTTTTGACGTTTATGCCAGTGGCCGGGATCCCGTGTGCCCGACTGGTGCGGGATTGCAGTGGAGGGCATGCCAGGCCTTGCCGGACCTGTGGGTGTGATAGCGGGTAAATCGGTGTCGGTGACCGAAATGACCCAAAAGCGAAAAAAACTGCAAGGGGGTACCCCGTGGAATAGGGTGGGAAATCGGAAGGTGGGCGATTTGGTCCAAAGTTGCGCCACAAGTAGAGGGTGGGATAGGGTGGAGGTGAGCGTAGGCAGGAGAATCGTCAGACCAAGGGTGTGGCGGTGAGAGCCGTGGAAAGTTGTTTGTTTTGACGTTTATGCCAGTGGCCGGGATCCCGTGTGCCCGACTGGTGCGGGATTGCAGTGGAGGGCATGCCAGGCCTTGGGGGACCTGTGGGTGTGATAGCGGGTAAATCGGTGTCGGTGACCGAAATGACCCAAAAGCGAAAAAAACTGCAAGGGGGTACCCCGTGGAATAGGGTGGGAAATCGGAAGGTGGGCGATTTGGTCCAAAGTTGCGCCACAAGTAGAGGGTGGGATAGGGTGGAGGTGAGCGTAGGCAGGAGAATCGTCAGACCAAGGGTGTGGCGGTGAGAGCCGTGGAAAGTTGTTTGTTTTGACGTTTATGCCAGTGGCCGGGATCCCGTGTGCCCGACTGGTGCGGGATTGCAGTGGAGGGCATGCCAGGCCTTGGCGGACCTGTGGGTGTGATAGCGGGTAAATCGGTGTCGGTGACCGAAATGACCCAAAAGCGAAAAAAACTGCAAGGGGGTACCCCGTGGAATAGGGTGGGAAATCGGAAGGTGGGCGATTTGGTCCAAAGTTGCGCCACAAGTAGAGGGTGGGATAGGGTGGAGGTGAGCGTAGGCAGGAGAATCGTCAGACCAAGGGTGTGGCGGTGAGAGCCGTGGAAAGTTGTTTGTTTTGACGTTTATGGCAGTGGCCGGGATCCCGTGTGCCCGACTGGTGCGGGATTGCAGTGGAGGGCATGCCAGGCCTTGGGGGACCTGTGGGTGTGATAGCGGGTAAATCGGTGTCGGTGACCGAAATGACCCAAAAGCGAAAAAAACTGCAAGGGGGTACCCCGTGGAATAGGGTGGGAAATCGGAAGGTGGGCGATTTGGTCCAAAGTTGCGCCACAAGTAGAGGGTGGGATAGGGTGGAGGTGAGCGTAGGCAGGAGAATCGCCAGACCAAGGGTGTGGCGGTGAGAGCCCTCGAAAGTTGTGCGTTTTGACGTTTATGCCAGTGGCCGGGATCCCGTGTGCCCGACTGGTGCGGGATTGCAGTGGAGGGCATGCCAGGCCTTGCCGGACCTGTGGGTGTGATAGCGGGTAAATCGGTGTCGGTGACCGAAATGACCCAAAAGCGAAAAAAACTGCAAGGGGGTACCCCGTGGAATAGGGTGGGAAATCGGAAGGTGAGCGATTTGGTCCAAAGTTGCGCCACAAGTAGAGGGTGGGATAGGGTGGAGGTGAGCGTAGGCAGGAGAATCGTCAGACCAAGGGTGTGGCGGTGAGAGCCCTCGAAAGTTGTGCGTTTTGACGTTTATGCCAGTGGCCGGGATCCCGTGTGCCCGACTGGTGCGGGATTGCAGTGGAGGGCATGCCAGGCCTTGCCGGACCTGTGGGTGTGATAGCGGGTAAATCGGTGTCGGTGACCAAAATGACCCAAAAGCGAAAAAATCTGCATGGAATTTGGGGTGAAATCGGAAGGTGAGCGATTTGGTCCAAAGTTTCGCCACAAGTAGAGGGTGGGATAGGGTGGAGGTGAGCGTAGGCAGGAGAATGGTGAGGCCAAGGGTGTGGCGGTGAGAGCCCTCGAAAGTTGTGCGTTTTGACGTTTATGCCAGTGGCCGGGATCCCGTGTGCCCGACTGGTGCGGGATTGCAGTGGAGGGCATGCCAGGCCTTGGGGGACCTGTGGGTGTGATAGCGGGTAAATAGGTGTCGGAGACCGAAATGACCCAAAAGCGAAAAAAACTGCAAGGGGGTACCCCGTGGAATAGGGTGGGAAATCGGAAGGTGGGCGATTTGGTCCAAAGTTGCGCCACAAGTAGAGGGTGGGATAGGGTGGAGGTGAGCGTAGGCAGGAGAATGGTGAGACCAAGGGTGTGGCGGTGAGAGCCCTCGAAAGTTGTCTGTTTTGACGTTTATGCCAGTGGCCGGGATCCCGTGTGCCCGACTGGTGCGGGATTGCAGTGGAGGGCATGCCAGGCCTTGGGGGACCTGTGGGTGTGATAGCGGGTAAATAGGAGTCGTTGACCGTAATGACCCAAAAGCGAAAAAAACGGCAAGGGGGTACCCCGTGGAATAGGGTGGGAAATCGGAAGGTGGGCGATTTGGTCCAAAGTTGCGCCACAAGTAGAGGGTGGGATAGGGTGGAGGTGAGCGTAGGCAGGAGAATGGTGAGACCAAGGGTGTGGCGGTGAGAGCCCTCGAAAGTTGTGCGTTTGGACGTTTATGGCAGTGGCCGGGATCCCGTGTGCCCGACTGGTGCGGGATTGCAGTGGAGGGCATGCCAGGCCTTGGGGGACCTGTGGGTGTGATAGCGGGTAAATAGCTGTCGGTGACCGAAATGAACAAAAAGCGAAATATACTGAAAGGGGGTACCCCGTGGAATAGGGTGGGAAATCGGAAGGTGGGCGATTTGGTCCAAAGTTGCGCCACAAGTAGAGGGTGGGATAGGGTGGAGGTGAGCGTAGGCAGGAGAATCGTCAGACCACGGGTGTGGCGGTGAGAGCCGTTGACAGTTGTGGTTTTTGTCGTTTATGGCAGTGGCCGGGATCCCGTGTGCCCGACTGGTGCGGGATTGCAGTGGAGGGCATGCCAGGCCTTGGGGGACCTGTGGGTGTGATAGCGGGTAAATGGGTGTCGGTGACCGAAATGACCCAAAAGCGAAAAAAACGGCAAGGGGGTACCCCGTGGAATAGGGTGGGAAATCGGAAGGTGGGCGATTTGGTCCAAAGTTGCGCCACAAGTAGAGGGTGGGATAGGGTGGAGGTGAGCGTAGGCAGGAGAATGGTGAGACCAAGGGTGTGGCGGTGAGAGCCCTCGAAAGTTGTGCGTTTTGACGTTTATGCCAGTGGCCGGGATCCCGTGTGCCCGACTGGTGCGGGATTGCAGTGGAGGGCATGCCAGGCCTTGGGGGACCTGTGGGTGTGATAGCGGGAAAAAACGAGTCTGAGAACGAAAAAACCCAAAAGCGAAATTAACTGCACGTGGGTACCCCGTGGAATAGGGTGGGAAATCGGAAGGTGGGCGATTTGGTCCAAAGTTGCGCCACAAGTAGAGGGTGGGATAGGGTGGAGGTGAGCGTAGGCAGGAGAATGGTGAGACCAAGGGTGTGGCGGTGAGAGCCCTCGAAAGTTGTGCGTTTTGACGTTTATGCCAGTGGCCGGGATCCCGTGTGCCCGACTGGTGCGGGATTGCAGTGGAGGGCATGCCAGGCCTTGGGGGACCTGTGGGTGTGATAGCGGGTAAATGGGTGTCGGTGACCGAAATGACCCAAAAGCGAAAAAAACGGCAAGGGGGTACCCCGTGGAATAGGGTGGGAAATCGGAAGGTGGGCGATTTGGTCCAAAGTTGCGCCACAAGTAGAGGGTGGGATAGGGTGGAGGTGAGCGTTGTCAGTAGATTGGTCAGCCGAAGTGTGTGGCGGTGAGAGCCCTCGAAAGTTGTGCGTTTTGACGTTTATGCCAGTGGCCGGGATCCCGTGTGCCCGACTGGTGCGGGATTGCAGTGGAGGGCATGCCAGGCCTTGGGGGACCTGTGGGTGTGATAGCGGGTAAATGGGTGTCGGTGACCGAAATGACCCAAAAGCGAAAAAAACGGCAAGGGGGTACCCCGTGGAATAGGGTGGGAAATCGGAAGGTGGGCGATTTGGTCCAAAGTTGCGCCACAAGTAGAGGGTGGGATAGGGTGGAGGTGAGCGTAGGCAGGTGAATCTCGACAGCATGGGTGTGGCGCTGAGAGCCCTCGAAAGTTGTGCGTTTTGACGTTTATGCCAGTGGCCGGGATCCCGTGTGCCCGACTGGTGCGGGATTGCAGTGGAGGGCATGCCAGGCCTTGGGGGACCTGTGGGTGTGATAGCGGGTAAATAGTTCTCGATGACCGAAATGACCCAAAAACGATAAAAACTGCAATGGTGTACCCCGTGGAATAGGGTGGGAAATCGGAAGGTGGGCGATTTGGTCCAAAGTTGCGCCACAAGTAGAGGGTGGGATAGGGTGGAGGTGAGCGTAGGCAGGAGAATGGTGAGACCACGGGTGTGGCGGTGAGAGCCGTGGAAAGTTGTTTGTTTTGACGTTTATGCCAGTGGCCGGGATCCCGTGTGCCCGACTGGTGCGGGATTGCAGTGGAGGGCATGCCAGGCCTTGGGGGACCTGTGGGTGTGATAGCGGGTAAATCGGTGTCGGTGACCGAAATGACCCAAAAGCGAAAAAATCGGCAAGGGGGTACCCCGTGGAATAGGGTGGGAAATCGGAAGGTGGGCGATTTGGTCCAAAGTTGCGCCACAAGTAGAGGGTGGGATAGGGTGGAGGTGAGCGTAGGCAGGAGAATGGTGAGACCAAGGGTGTGGCGGTGAGAGCCCTCGAAAGTTGTGCGTTTTGACGTTTATGCCAGTGGCCGGGATCCCGTGTGCCCGACTGGTGCGGGATTGCAGTGGAGGGCATGCCAGGCCTTGGGGGACCTGTGGGTGTGATAGCGGGGAAATGGGTGTCGGTGACCGAAATGACCCAAAAGCGAAAAAAACGGCAAGGGGGTACCCCGTGGAATAGGGTGGGAAATCGGAAGGTGGGCGATTTGGTCCAAAGTTGCGCCACAAGTAGAGGGTGGGATAGGGTGGAGGTGAGCGTAGGAAGGAGTCTCAGGAGACCATGGGTGTGGCGGTGAGAGCCCTCGAAAGTTGTGCGTTTTGACGTTTATGCCAGTGGCCGGGATCCCGTGTGCCCGACTGGTGCGGGATTGCAGTGGAGGGCATGCCAGGCCTTGGGGGACCTGTGGGTGTGATAGCGGGTAAATAGGTCTCGGGAACCGCAATGACCCAAATGCGTAGATTAATGCTAGGGGGTACCCCGTGGAATAGGGTGGGAAATCGGAAGGTGGGCGATTTGGTCCAAAGTTGCGCCACAAGTAGAGGGTGGGATAGGGTGGAGGTGAGCGTAGGCAGGAGAATGGTGAGACCAAGGGTGTGGCGGTGAGAGCCCTCGAAAGTTGTGCGTTTTGACGTTTATGCCAGTGGCCGGGATCCCGTGTGCCCGACTGGTGCGGGATTGCAGTGGAGGGCATGCCAGGCCTTGGGGGACCTGTGGGTGTGATAGCGGGTAAATAGGTGTCGGTGACCGAAATGACCCAAAAGCGAAAAAAAAAGCAAGGGGGTACCCCGTGGAATAGGGTGGGAAATCGGAAGGTGGGCGATTTGGTCCAAAGTTGCGCCACAAGTAGAGGGTGGGATAGGGTGGAGGTGAGCGTAGGCAGGAGAATGGTGAGACCAAGGGTGTGGCGGTGAGAGCCCTCGAAAGTTGTGCGTTTTGACGTTTATGGCAGTGGCCGGGATCCCGTGTGCCCGACTGGTGCGGGATTGCAGTGGAGGGCATGCCAGGCCTTGGGGGACCTGTGGGTGTGATAGCGGTTAACTGTGTGTCGGTGTCCTATTTTTCCCAAAAGCGATAAATTCTGAAAGGGGGTACCCCGTGGAATAGGGTGGGAAATCGGAAGGTGGGCGATTTGGTCCAAAGTTGCGCCACAAGTAGAGGGTGGGATAGGGTGGAGGTGAGCGTAGGCATGAGAATGGTGAGACCAAGGGTGTGGCGGGGAGAGCCCTCGAAAGTTGTGCGTTTTGACGTTTATGGCAGTGGCCGGGATCCCGTGTGCCCGACTGGTGCGGGATTGCAGTGGAGGGCATGCCAGGCCTTGGGGGACCTGTGGGTGTGATAGCGGGTAAATGGGTGTCGGTGACCGAAATGACCCAAAAGCGAAAAAAACGGCAAGGGGGTACCCCGTGGAATAGGGTGGGAAATCGGAAGGTGGGCGATTTGGTCCAAAGTTGCGCCACAAGTAGAGGGTGGGATAGGGTGGAGGTGAGCGTAGGCAGGAGTCTCAGGAGACCATGGGTGTGGCGGTGAGAGCCCTCGAAAGTTGTGCGTTTTGACGTTTATGGCAGTGGCCGGGATCCCGTGTGCCCGACTGGTGCGGGATTGCAGTGGAGGGCATGCCAGGCCTTGGGGACCTGTGGGTGTGATAGCGGGTAAATGGGTGTCGGTGACCGAAATGACCCAAAAGCGAAAAAAACGGCAAGGGGGTACCCCGTGGAATAGGGTGGGAAATCGGAAGGTGGGCGATTTGGTCCAAAGTTGCGCCACAAGTAGAGGGTGGGATAGGGTGGAGGTGAGCGTAGGCAGGAGAATGGTGAGACCAAGGGTGTGGCGGTGAGAGCCCTCGAAAGTTGTGCGTTTTGACGTTTATGCCAGTGGCCGGGATCCCGTGTGCCCGACTGGTGCGGGATTGCAGTGGAGGGCATGCCAGGCCTTGGGGACCTGTGGGTGTGATAGCGGGTAAATGGGTGTCGGTGACCGAAATGACCCAAAAGCGAAAAAAACGGCAAGGGGGTACCCCGTGGAATAGGGTGGGAAATCGGAAGGTGGGCGATTTGGTCCAAAGTTGCGCCACAAGTAGAGGGTGGGATAGGGTGGAGGTGAGCGTAGGCAGGAGAATGGTGAGACCAAGGGTGTGGCGGTGAGAGCCCTCGAAAGTTGTGCGTTTTGACGTTTATGGCAGTGGCCGGGATCCCGTGTGCCCGACTGGTGCGGGATTGCAGTGGAGGGCATGCCAGGCCTTGGGGGACCTGTGGGTGTGATAGCGGGTAAATATCTGACGATCACCCAACTGAACAAAAATCGAAATAAACTGCAAGGGGTTACCACTTGGAATAGGGTGGGAAATCGGAAGGTGGGCGATTTGGTCCAAAGTTGCGCCACAAGTAGAGGGTGGGATAGGGTGGAGGTGAGCGTAGGCAGGAGAATACTCAGTCCAACGGTGAGGAGGTCAGAGCCCTTGAAAGTTGTTTGTTTTGACGTTTATGCCAGTGGCCGGGATCCCGTGTGCCCGACTGGTGCGGGATTGCAGTGGAGGGCATGCCAGGCCTTGGGGGACCTGTGGGTGTGATAGCGGGTAAATCAGTTACGAACACCGAAAACACCCAAAAGAGAAATAAACGGCAAGGGGGTACCCCGTGGAATAGGGTGGGAAATCGGAAGGTGGGCGATTTGGTCCAAAGTTGCGCCACAAGTAGAGGGTGGGATAGGGTGGAGGTGAGCGTAGGCAGGAGAATGGTGAGACCAAGGGTGTGGCGGTGAGAGCCCTCGAAAGTTGTGCGTTTTGACGTTTATGCCAGTGGCCGGGATCCCGTGTGCCCGACTGGTGCGGGATTGCAGTGGAGGGCATGCCAGGCCTTGGGGGACCTGTGGGTGTGATAGCGGGTAAATGGGTGTCGGTGACCGAAATGACCCAAAAGCGAAAAAAACTGCAAGGGGGTACCCCGTGGAATAGGGTGGGAAATCGGAAGGTGGGCGATTTGGTCCAAAGTTGCGCCACAAGTAGAGGGTGGGATAGGGTGGAGGTGAGCGTAGGCAGGAGAATGGTGAGACCAAGGGTGTGGCGGTGAGAGCCCTCGAAAGTTGTGCGTTTTGACGTTTATGCCAGTGGCCGGGATCCCGTGTGCCCGACTGGTGCGGGATTGCAGTGGAGGGCATGCCAGGCCTTGGGGGACCTGTGGGTGTGATAGCTGGTTTTTGGGTGTCGGTGACCGAAATGACCCAAAAGCGAAAAAAACTGCAAGGGGGTACCCCGTGGAATAGGGTGGGAAATCGGAAGGTGGGCGATTTGGTCCAAAGTTGCGCCACAAGTAGAGGGTGGGATAGGGTGGAGGTGAGCGTAGGCAGGAGAATGGTGAGACCAAGGGTGTGGCGGTGAGAGCCCTCGAAAGTTGTGCGTTTTGACGTTTATGCCAGTGGCCGGGATCCCGTGTGCCCGACTGGTGCGGGATTGCAGTGGAGGGCATGCCAGGCCTTGGGGGACCTGTGGGTGTGATAGCGGCTTAATGGGTGTCGGTGACCGAAATGACCCAAAAGCGAAAAAAACTGCAAGGGGGTACCCCGTGGAATAGGGTGGGAAATCGGAAGGTGGGCGATTTGGTCCAAAGTTGCGCCACAAGTAGAGGGTGGGATAGGGTGGAGGTGAGCGTAGGCAGGAGAATGGTGAGACCAAGGGTGTGGCGGTGAGAGCCCTCGAAAGTTGTGCGTTTTGACGTTTATGCCAGTGGCCGGGATCCCGTGTGCCCGACTGGTGCGGGATTGCAGTGGAGGGCATGCCAGGCCTTGGGGACCTGTGGGTGTGATAGCGGGTAAATGGGTGTCGGTGACCGAAATGACCCAAAAGCGAAAAAAACGGCAAGGGGGTACCCCGTGGAATAGGGTGGGAAATCGGAAGGTGGGCGATTTGGTCCAAAGTTGCGCCACAAGTAGAGGGTGGGATAGGGTGGAGGTGAGCGTAGGCAGGAGAATGGTGAGACCAAGGGTGTGGCGGTGAGAGCCCTCGAAAGTTGTGCGTTTTGACGTTTATGCCAGTGGCCGGGATCCCGTGTGCCCGACTGGTGCGGGATTGCAGTGGAGGGCATGCCAGGCCTTGGGGGACCTGTGGGTGTGATAGCGGGTAAATGGGTGTCGGTGACCGAAATGACCCAAAAGCGAACAAAACGGAACGGGGGTACCGCGTTGAATAGGGTGGGAAATCGGAAGGTGGGCGATTTGGTCCAAAGTTGCGCCACAAGTAGAGGGTGGGATAGGGTGGAGGTGAGCGTAGGCAGGAGAATGGTGAGACCAAGGGTGTGGCGGTGAGAGCCCTCGAAAGTTGTGCGTTTTGACGTTTATGCCAGTGGCCGGGATCCCGTGTGCCCGACTGGTGCGGGATTGCAGTGGAGGGCATGCCAGGCCTTGGGGGACCTGTGGGTGTGATAGCGGATAAATGGGTGTCGGTGACCGAAATGACCCAAAAGCGAAAAAAACGGCAAGGGGGTACCCCGTGGAATTGGGTGGGAAATCGGAAGGTGAGCGATTTGGTCCAAAGTTGCGGCACAAGTAGAGGGTGGGATAGGGTGGAGGTGAGCGTAGGCAGGAGAATGGTGAGACCAAGGGTGTGGCGGTGAGAGCCCTCGAAAGTTGTGCGTTTTGACGTTTATGCCAGTGGCCGGGATCCCGTGTGCCCGACTGGTGCGGGATTGCAGTGGAGGGCATGCCAGGCCTTGGGGGACCTGTGGGTGTGATAGCGGGTGAATAGGTGTCGGTGACCGAAATGACCCAAAAGCGAAAAAAACGGCAAGGGGGTACCCCGTGGAATAGGGTGGGAAATCGGAAGGTGAGCGATTTGGTCCAAAGTTGCGCCACAAGTAGAGGGTGGGATAGGGTGGAGGTGAGCGTAGGCAGGAGAATGGTGAGACCAAGGGTGTGGCGGTGAGAGCCCTCGAAAGTTGTGCGTTTTGACGTTTATGGCAGTGGCCGGGATCCCGTGTGCCCGACTGGTGCGGGATTGCAGTGGAGGGCATGCCAGGCCTTGGGGGACCTGTGGGTGTGATAGCGGGTAAATGGGTGTCGGTGACCGAAATGACCCAAAAGCGAAAAAAACGGCAAGGGGGTACCCCGTGGAATAGGGTGGGAAATCGGAAGGTGGGCGATTTGGTCCAAAGTTGCGCCACAAGTAGAGGGTGGGATAGGGTGGAGGTGAGCGTAGGCAGGAGAATGGTGAGACCAAGGGCGTGGCGGTGAGAGCCCTCGAAAGTTGTGCGTTTTGACGTTTATGCCAGTGGCCGGGATCCCGTGTGCCCGACTGGTGCGGGATTGCAGTGGAGGGCATGCCAGGCCTTGGGGGACCTGTGGGTGTGATAGCGGGTAAATGGGTGTCGGTGACCGAAA
Source organism: Oratosquilla oratoria (assembly GCF_046742065.1). Classification (NCBI taxonomy): domain Eukaryota; kingdom Metazoa; phylum Arthropoda; class Malacostraca; order Stomatopoda; family Squillidae; genus Oratosquilla; species Oratosquilla oratoria. Next base: position 992,567 of record NW_027467733.1, read on the forward strand.
TGACCCAAAAGCGAAAAAAACGTCAAGGGGGTACCCCGTGGAATAGGGTGGGAAATCGGAAGGTGGGCGATTTGGTCCAAAGTTGCGCCACAAGTAGAGGGTGGGATAGGGTGGAGGTGAGCGTAGGCAGGAGAATGGTGAGGCCAAGGGTGTGGCGGTGAGAGCCCTCGAAAGTTGTGCGTTTTGACGTTTATGCCAGTGGCCGGGATCCCGTGTGCCCGACTGGTGCGGGATTGCAGTGGAGGGCATGCCAGGCCTTGGGGGACCTGTGGGTGTGATAGCGGGTAAATGGGTGTCGGTGACCGAAATGACCCAAAAGCGAAAAAAACGGCAAGGGGGTACCCCGTGGAATAGGGTGGGAAATCGGAAGGTGGGCGATTTGGTCCAAAGTTGCGCCACAAGTAGAGGGTGGGATAGGGTGGAGGTGAGCGTAGGCAGGAGAATGGTGAGACCAAGGGTGTGGCGGTGAGAGCCCTCGAAAGTTGTGCGTTTTGACGTTTATGCCAGTGGCCGGGATCCCGTGTGCCCGACTGGTGCGGGATTGCAGTGGAGGGCATGCCAGGCCTTGGGGGACCTGTGGGTGTGATAGCGGTTAAATACGTGTCGGTGACCGAAATGACACAATAGCGAAAAAAACTGCAGGGGGGTACCCCGTGGAATAGGGTGGGAAATCGGAAGGTGGGCGATTTGGTCCAAAGTTGCGCCACAAGTAGAGGGTGGGATAGGGTGGAGGTGAGCGTAGGCAGGTGAATGGTGAGAACAAGGGTGTGGCGGTGAGAGCCCTCGAAAGTTGTGCGTTTTGACGTTTATGGCAGTGGCCGGGATCCCGTGTGCCCGACTGGTGCGGGATTGCAGTGGAGGGCTTGCCAGGCCTTGGGGGACCTGTGGGTGTGATAGCGGGTAAATAGCTGTCTGTAACCGAAATGTCCAAAAAGCTAAAACAACTGCAAGGGGGTACCCCGTGGAATAGGGTGGGAAATCGGAAGGTGGGCGATTTGGTCCAAAGTTGCGCCACAAGTAGAGGGTGGGATAGGGTGGAGGTGAGCGTAGGCAGGAGAATGGTGAGACCAAGGGTGTGGCGGTGAGAGCCCTCGAAAGTTGTGCGTTTTGACGTTTATGCCAGTGGCCGGGATCCCGTGTGCCCGACTGGTGCGGGATTGCAGTGGAGGGCATGCCAGGCCTTGGGGGACCTGTGGGTGTGATAGCGGGTAAATGGGTGTCGGTGACCGAAATGACCCAAAAGCGAAAAAAACGGCAAGGGGGTACCCCGTGGAATAGGGTGGGAAATCGGAAGGTGGGCGATTTGGTCCAAAGTTGCGCCACAAGTAGAGGGTGGGATAGGGTGGAGGTGAGCGTAGGCAGGAGAATGGTGAGACCAAGGGTGTGGCGGTGAGAGCCCTCGAAAGTTGTGCGTTTTGACGTTTATGCCAGTGGCCGGGATCCCGTGTGCCCGACTGGTGCGGGATTGCAGTGGAGGGCATGCCAGGCCTTGGGGGACCTGTGGGTGTGATAGCGGGTAAATATCTGTCGGTGCACGAAATGTCAAAAAAGCTGAGAAATGGGCTAGGTGGTACCCCGTGGAATAGGGTGGGAAATCGGAAGGTGGGCGATTTGGTCCAAAGTTGCGCCACAAGTAGAGGGTGGGATAGGGTGGAGGTGAGCGTAGGCAGGAGAATGGTGAGACCAAGGGTGTGGCGGTGAGAGCCCTCGAAAGTTGTGCGTTTTGACGTTTATGCCAGTGGCCGGGATCCCGTGTGCCCGACTGGTGCGGGATTGCAGTGGAGGGCATGCCAGGCCTTGGGGGACCTGTGGGTGTGATAGCGGGTAACTGGGTGTCGGTGACCGAAATGACCCAAAAGCGAAAAAAACGGCAAGGGGGTACCCCGTGGAATAGGGTGGGAAATCGGAAGGTGGGCGATTTGGTCCAAAGTTGCGCCACAAGTAGAGGGTGGGATAGGGTGGAGGTGAGCGTAGGCAGGAGAATGGTGAGACCAAGGGTGTGGCGGTGAGAGCCCTCGAAAGTTGTGCGTTTTGACGTTTATGCCAGTGGCCGGGATCCCGTGTGCCCGACTGGTGCGGGATTGCAGTGGAGGGCATGCCAGGCCTTGGGGGACCTGTGGGTGTGCTATCGGGTCAATCGCTGTCGGGGACCGATATGACCCTTTTGCTAAAAATACGGCAAGGGGGTACCCCGTGGAATAGGGTGGGAAATCGGAAGGTGGGCGATTTGGTCCAAAGTTGCGCCACAAGTAGAGGGTGGGATAGGGTGGAGGTGAGCGTAGGCAGGAGAATGGTGAGGCCAAGGGTGTGGCGGTGAGAGCCCTCGAAAGTTGTGCGTTTTGACGTTTATGGCAGTGGCCGGGATCCCGTGTGCCCGACTGGTGCGGGATTGCAGTGGAGGGCATGCCAGGCCTTGGGGGACCTGTGGGTGTGATAGCGGGTAAATGGGTGTCGGTGACCGAAATGACCCAAAAGCGAAAAAAACGGCAAGGGGGTACCCCGTGGAATAGGGTGGGAAATCGGAAGGTGGGCGATTTGGTCCAAAGTTGCGCCACAAGTAGAGGGTGGGATAGGGTGGAGGTGAGCGTAGGCAGGAGAATGGTGAGACCAAGGGTGTGGCGGTGAGAGCCCTCGAAAGTTGTGCGTTTTGACGTTTATGGCAGTGGCCGGGATCCCGTGTGCCCGACTGGTGCGGGATTGCAGTGGAGGGCATGCCAGGCCTTGGGGGACCTGTGGGTGTGATAGCGGGTAAATGGGTGTCGGTGACCGAAATGACCCAAAAGCGAAAAAAACGGCAAGGGGGTACCCCGTGGAATAGGGTGGGAAATCGGAAGGTGGGCGATTTGGTCCAAAGTTGCGCCACAAGTAGAGGGTGGGATAGGGTGGAGGTGAGCGTAGGCAGGAGAATGGTGAGACCAAGGGGGTGGCGGTGAGAGCCCTCCAATGTTGTGTGTTTTGACGTTTATGGCAGTGGCCGGGATCCCGTGTGCCCGACTGGTGCGGGATTGCAGTGGAGGGCATGCCAGGCCTTGGGGGACCTGTGGGTGTGATAGCGGGTAAATCGGAGAACACGACAGAACTCCCCAAAAATCGAAAAAACCAGCAAGGGGGTACCCCGTGGAATAGGGTGGGAAATCGGAAGGTGGGCGATTTGGTCCAAAGTTGCGCCACAAGTAGAGGGTGGGATAGGGTGGAGGTGAGCGTCGGCACGAGACTCGCGAGTGGATGTGTGTGGCGGTGAGATCCCTAGAAAGTTGTGCGTTTTGACGTTTATGCCAGTGGCCGGGATCCCGTGTGCCCGACTGGTGCGGGATTGCAGTGGAGGGCATGCCAGGCCTTGGGGGACCTGTGGGTGTGATAGCGGGTAAATCGTAGTCGGTGACCGAAAATACCCACAAGAGACGAAAACATCAAGGGGGTACCCCGTGGAATAGGGTGGGAAATCGGAAGGTGGGCGATTTGGTCCAAAGTTGCGCCACAAGTAGAGGGTGGGATAGGGTGGAGGTGAGCGTAGGCTGGAGAATAGAGATACCACTGGTGTTTCTTTGAGATCCGTGGATAGTTGTTTGTTTTGACGTTTATGGCAGTGGCCGGGATCCCGTGTGCCCGACTGGTGCGGGATTGCAGTGGAGGGCATGCCAGGCCTTGGGGGACCTGTGGGTGTGATAGCGGGTAAAAAGTAGTCGGTGACCGAAATGACCCAAAAGCGAAAAAAACGGCAAGGGGGTACCCCGTGGAATAGGGTGGGAAATCGGAAGGTGAGCGATTTGGTCCAAAGTTGCGCCACAAGTAGAGGGTGGGATAGGGTGGAGGTGAGCGTAGGCAGGAGAATGGTGAGACCAAGGGTGTGGCGGTGAGAGCCCTCGAAAGTTGTGCGTTCTGACGTTTATGGCAGTGGCCGGGATCCCGTGTGCCCGACTGGTGCGGGATTGCAGTGGAGGGCATGCCAGGCCTTGGGGGACCTGTGGGTGTGATAGCTGCTAAATAGGTGTCGGATACCGAAAAGACCCAATAGCGAAAAAAAATGCAAGGGGGTACCCCGTGGAATAGGGTGGGAAATCGGAAGGTGAGCGATTTGGTCCAAAGTTGCGCCACAAGTAGAGGGTGGGATAGGGTGGAGGTGAGCGTAGGCAGGAGAATGGTGAGACCAAGGGTGTGGCGGTGAGAGCCCTCGAAAGTTGTGCGTTTTGACGTTTATGCCAGTGGCCGGGATCCCGTGTGCCCGACTGGTGCGGGATTGCAGTGGAGGGCATGCCAGGCCTTGGGGGACCTGTGGGTGTGATAGCGGGTAAATGGGTGTCGGTGACCGAAATGACCCAAAAGCGAAAAAAACGGCAAGGGGGTACCCCGTGGAATAGGGTGGGAAATCGGAAGGTGTGCGATTTGGTCCAAAGTTGCGCCACAAGTAGAGGGTGGGATAGGGTGGAGGTGAGCGTAGGCAGGAGAATGGTGAGACCAAGGGTGTGGCGGTGAGAGCCCTCGAAAGTTGTGCGTTTTGACGTTTATGCCAGTGGCCGGGATCCCGTGTGCCCGACTGGTGCGGGATTGCAGTGGAGGGCATGCCAGGCCTTGGGGGACCTGTGGGTGTGATAGCGGGTAAATGGGTGTCGGTGACCGAAATGACCCAAAAGCGAAAAAAACGGCAAGGGGGTACCCCGTGGAATAGGGTGGGAAATCGGAAGGTGGGCGATTTGGTCCAAAGTTGCGCCACAAGTAGAGGGTGGGATAGGGTGGAGGTGAGCGTAGGCAGGAGAATGGTGAGACCACGGGTGTGGCGGTGAGAGCCCTCGAAAGTTGTGCGTTTTGACGTTTATGCCAGTGGCCGGGATCCCGTGTGCCCGACTGGTGCGGGATTGCAGTGGAGGGCATGCCAGGCCTTGGGGGACCTGTGGGTGTGATAGCGGGTAAATGGGTGTCGCTGACCCAACTGACCCAAAACCGAAAAAAACCGCAAGGGGGTACCCCGTGGAATAGGGTGGGAAATCGGAAGGTGGGCGATTTGGTCCAAAGTTGCGCCACAAGTAGAGGGTGGGATAGGGTGGAGGTGAGCGTAGGCAGGAGAATGGTGAGGCCAAGGGTGTGGCGGTGAGAGCCCTCGAAAGTTGTGCGTTTTGACGTTTATGGCAGTGGCCGGGATCCCGTGTGCCCGACTGGTGCGGGATTGCAGTGGAGGGCATGCCAGGCCTTGGGGGACCTGTGGGTGTGATAGCGGGTAAATGGGTGTCGGTGACCGAAATGACCCAAAAGCGAAAAAAACGGCAAGTGGGTACCCCGTGGAATTGGGTGGGAAATCGGAAGGTGGGCGATTTGGTCCAAAGTTGCGCCACAAGTAGAGGGTGGGATAGGGTGGAGGTGAGCGTAGGCAGGAGAATGGTGAGACCAAGGGTGTGGCGGTGAGAGCCCTCGAAAGTTGTGCGTTTTGACGTTTATGGCAGTGGCCGGGATCCCGTGTGCCCGACTGGTGCGGGATTGCAGTGGAGGGCATGCCAGGCCTTGGGGGACCTGTGGGTGTGATAGCGGGTAAAAACGTTACTGAGAACGTAATGACACAAAAGCCAAAAAAAATGCAAGGGGGTACCCCGTGGAATAGGGTGGGAAATCGGAAGGTGGGCGATTTGGTCCAAAGTTGCGCCACAAGTAGAGGGTGGGATAGGGTGGAGGTGAGCGTAGGCAGGAGAATCGCAAGACCAAGGGTGTGGCGGTGAGAGCCCTCGAAAGTTGTGCGTTTTGACGTTTATGCCAGTGGCCGGGATCCCGTGTGCCCGACTGGTGCGGGATTGCAGTGGAGGGCATGCCAGGCCTTGGGGGACCTGTGGGTGTGATAGCGGGTAAATGGGTGGAGGTGACCTAAATGACCCAAAAGCGAAAAAAACAGCAAGGGGGTACCCCGTGGAATTGGGTGGGAAATCGGAAGGTGGGCGATTTGGTCCAAAGTTGCGCCACAAGTAGAGGGTGGGATAGGGTGGAGGTGAGCGTAGGCAGGAGAATGGTGAGGCCAAGGGTGTGGCGGTGAGAGCCCTCGAAAGTTGTGCGTTTTGACGTTTATGCCAGTGGCCGGGATCCCGTGTGCCCGACTGGTGCGGGATTGCAGTGGAGGGCATGCCAGGCCTTGGGGGACCTGTGGGTGTGATAGCGGGTAAATGGGTGTCGGTGACCGAAATGACCCAAAAGCGAAAAAAACGGCAAGGGGGTACCCCGTGGAATAGGGTGGGAAATCGGAAGGTGGGCGATTTGGTCCAAAGTTGCGCCACAAGTAGAGGGTGGGATAGGGTGGAGGTGAGCGTAGGAAGGGGGAGGGTGAGAGCAAGGGTGTGGCGGTGAGAGCCCTCGAAAGTTGTGCGTTTTGACGTTTATGGCAGTGGCCGGGATCCCGTGTGCCCGACTGGTGCGGGATTGCAGTGGAGGGCATGCCAGGCCTTGGGGGACCTGTGGGTGTGATAGCGGGTAAATAGGTGTCGGTGACCGAAATGACCAAAAAGCCAAAAAAACTGCCAGGGGTTACCCCGTGGAATAGGGTGGGAAATCGGAAGGTGGGCGATTTGGTCCAAAGTTGCGCCACAAGTAGAGGGTGGGATAGGGTGGAGGTGAGCGTAGGCAGGAGAATGGTGAGACCAAGGGTGTGGCGGTGAGAGCCCTCGAAAGTTGTGCGTTTTGACGTTTATGGCAGTGGCCGGGATCCCGTGTGCCCGACTGGTGCGGGATTGCAGTGGAGGGCATGCCAGGCCTTGGGGGACCTGTGGGTGTGATAGCGGGTAATTGGGTGTCGGTGACCGAAATGACCCAAAAGCGACATATTATGCAAGGGGGTCCCCAGTGGATTTGGGTGGGAAATCGGAAGGTGGGCGATTTGGTCCAAAGTTGCGCCACAAGTAGAGGGTGGGATAGGGTGGAGGTGAGCGTAGGCAGGAGAATGGTGAGACCAAGGGTGTGGCGGTGAGAGCCCTCGAAAGTTGTGCGTTTTGACGTTTATGGCAGTGGCCGGGATCCCGTGTGCCCGACTGGTGCGGGATTGCAGTGGAGGGCATGCCAGGCCTTGGGGGACCTGTGGGTGTGATAGCGGGTAAATCGGTGTCGGTGACCGAAATGACCCAAAAGCGAAAAAAACGGCACGGGGGTACCCCGTGGACTCGGGTGGGAAATCGGAAGGTGAGCGATTTGGTCCAAAGTTGCGCCACAAGAATAGGGTCGGATAGGGTGGAGGAGAGCGTAGGCAGGAGAAACTTCAGACAAAGGGTGAGGCTGAGAGAGCCCAGGAAAGTTCTAAGTTTAGACGTTTATGGCAGTGGCCGGGATCCCGTGTGCCCGACTGGTGCGGGATTGCAGTGGAGGGCATGCCAGGCCTTGGGGGACCTGTGGGTGTGATAGCGGGTAAATCGGTGTCGCTCACCGAAATGAACCAAAAGCGAAAAAAAAAAGCCAGTGGGTACCCCGTGGAATAGGGTGGGAAATCGGAAGGTGGGCGTTTTTGTCCAAAGTTGCGCAACATTTATTGGGTGGGATAGGGTGGAGGTGAGCGTAGGCAGGAGAATCGTCTGACCTAGGTTGTGGCGGTGAGAGCCTTGGTATGTAGTCCGATTTGACGTTTATGGCAGTGGCCGGGATCCCGTGTGCCCGACTGGTGCGGGATTGCAGTGGAGGGCATGCCAGGCCTTGGGGGACCTGTGGGTGTGATAGCGGGTAAATAGGTGTCGGTGACCGAAATGACCCAAAAGCGAAAAAAACTGCAAGGGGGTACCCCGTGGAATAGGGTGGGAAATCGGAAGGTGGGCGATTTGGTCCAAAGTTGCGCCACAAGTAGAGGGTGGGATAGGGTGGAGGTGAGCGTAGGCAGGAGAATGGTGAGACCAAGGGTGTGGCGGTGAGAGCCCTCGAAAGTTGTGCGTTTTGACGTTTATGGCAGTGGCCGGGATCCCGTGTGCCCGACTGGTGCGGGATTGCAGTGGAGGGCATGCCAGGCCTTGGGGGACCTGTGGGTGTGATAGCGGGTAAATAGGTGTCGGTGACCGAAATGACCCAAAAGCGAAAAAAACGGCATGGGGGTACCCCGTGGAATAGGGTGGGAAATCGGAAGGTGGGCGATTTGGTCCAAAGTTGCGCCACAAGTAGAGGGTGGGATAGGGTGGAGGTGAGCGTAGGCAGGAGAATGGTGAGACCAAGGGTGTGGCGGTGAGAGCCCTCGAAAGTTGTGCGTTTTGACGTTTATGGCAGTGGCCGGGATCCCGTGTGCCCGACTGGTGCGGGATTGCAGTGGAGGGCATGCCAGGCCTTGGGGGACCTGTGGGTGTGATAGCGGGTAAATAGGTCTCAGTGACAGACATCACAAAAAACCTCAAAAATAAGAAAGGGGGTACCCCGTGGAATAGGGTGGGAAATCGGAAGGTGGGCGATTTGGTCCAAAGTTGCGCCACAAGTAGAGGGTGGGATAGGGTGGAGGTGAGCGTAGGCAGGAGAATGGTGAGACCAAGGGTGTGGCGGTGAGAGCCCTCGAAAGTTGTTTGTTTTGACGTTTATGGCAGTGGCCGGGATCCCGTGTGCCCGACTGGTGCGGGATTGCAGTGGAGGGCATGCCAGGCCTTGGGGGACCTGTGGGTGTGATAGCGGGTAAATGGGTGGAGGTGACCAAAATGAACCAAAAGACAAAAAAACAGCAAGGGGGTACCCCGTGGAATAGGGTGGGAAATCGGAAGGTGGGCGATTTGGTCCAAAGTTGCGCCACAAGTAGAGGGTGGGATAGGGTGGAGGTGAGCGTAGGCAGGAGAATGGTGAGACCAAGGGTGTGGCGGTGAGAGCCCTCGAAAGTTGTGCGTTTTGACGTTTATGCCAGTGGCCGGGATCCCGTGTGCCCGACTGGTGCGGGATTGCAGTGGAGGGCATGCCAGGCCTTGGGGGACCTGTGGGTGTGATAGCGGGAAAAACTGAGACGGTGACAGAAAAGTCCCAAAAGAGAAATAAACTGAAAGGGGGTACCCCGTGGAATAGGGTGGGAAATCGGAAGGTGGGCGATTTGGTCCAAAGTTGCGCCACAAGTAGAGGGTGGGATAGGGTGGAGGTGAGCGTAGGCAGGAGAATGGTGAGACCAAGGGTGTGGCGGTGAGAGCCCTCGAAAGTTGTGCGTTTTGACGTTTATGCCAGTGGCCGGGATCCCGTGTGCCCGACTGGTGCGGGATTGCAGTGGAGGGCATGCCAGGCCTTGGGGGACCTGTGGGTGTGATAGCGGGTAAAACTCAGTCGGTGACCGAAATGACCCAAAAGCGAAAAAAACTGCAAGGGGGTACCCCGTGGAATAGGGTGGGAAATCGGAAGGTGGGCGATTTGGTCCAAAGTTGCGCCACAAGTAGAGGGTGGGATAGGGTGGAGGTGAGCGTAGGCAGGAGAATAGTAAGACCAAGGGTGTGGCGGTGAGAGCCGTGGAAAGTTGTTTGTTTTGACGTTTATGGCAGTGGCCGGGATCCCGTGTGCCCGACTGGTGCGGGATTGCAGTGGAGGGCATGCCAGGCCTTGGGGGACCTGTGGGTGTGATAGCGGGTAAATCGGTGTCGGTGACCGAAATGACCCAAAAGCGAAAAAAACTGCAAGGGGGTACCCCGTGGAATAGGGTGGGAAATCGGAAGGTGGGCGATTTGGTCCAAAGTTGCGCCACAAGTAGAGGGTGGGATAGGGTGGAGGTGAGCGTAGGCAGGAGAATCGTGAGACCAAGGGTGTGGCGGTGAGAGCCGTGGAAAGTTGTTTGTTTTGACGTTTATGGCAGTGGCCGGGATCCCGTGTGCCCGACTGGTGCGGGATTGCAGTGGAGGGCATGCCAGGCCTTGGGGGACCTGTGGGTGTGATAGCGGGTAAATCGGTGTCGGTGACCGAAATGACCCAAAAGCGAAAAAAACTGCAAGGGGGTACCCCGTGGAATAGGGTGGGAAATCGGAAGGTGGGCGATTTGGTCCAAAGTTGCGCCACAAGTAGAGGGTGGGATAGGGTGGAGGTGAGCGTAGGCAGGAGAATCGACAGACCAAGGGTGTGGCGGTGAGAGCCGTGGAAAGTTGTTTGTTTTGACGTTTATGGCAGTGGCCGGGATCCCGTGTGCCCGACTGGTGCGGGATTGCAGTGGAGGGCATGCCAGGCCTTGGGGGACCTGTGGGTGTGATAGCGGGTAAATCGGTGTCGGTGACCGAAATGACCCAAAAGCGAAAAAAACTGCAAGGGGGTACCCCGTGGAATAGGGTGGGAAATCGGAAGGTGGGCGATTTGGTCCAAAGTTGCGCCACAAGTAGAGGGTGGGATAGGGTGGAGGTGAGCGTAGGCAGGAGAATCGGCAGACCAAGGGTGTGGCGGTGAGAGCCGTGGAAAGTTGTTTGTTTTGACGTTTATGGCAGTGGCCGGGATCCCGTGTGCCCGACTGGTGCGGGATTGCAGTGGAGGGCATGCCAGGCCTTGGGGGACCTGTGGGTGTGATAGCGGGTAAATCGGTGTCGGTGACCGAAATGACCCAAAAGCGAAAAAAACTGCAAGGGGGTACCCCGTGGAATAGGGTGGGAAATCGGAAGGTGGGCGATTTGGTCCAAAGTTGCGCCACAAGTAGAGGGTGGGATAGGGTGGAGGTGAGCGTAGGCAGGAGAATCGACAGACCAAGGGTGTGGCGGTGAGAGCCGTGGAAAGTTGTTTGTTTTGACGTTTATGGCAGTGGCCGGGATCCCGTGTGCCCGACTGGTGCGGGATTGCAGTGGAGGGCATGCCAGGCCTTGGGGGACCTGTGGGTGTGATAGCGGGTAAATCGGTGTCGGTGACCGAAATGACCCAAAAGCGAAAAAAACTGCAAGGGGGTACCCCGTGGAATAGGGTGGGAAATCGGAAGGTGGGCGATTTGGTCCAAAGTTGCGCCACAAGTAGAGGGTGGGATAGGGTGGAGGTGAGCGTAGGCAGGAGAATCGACAGACCAAGGGTGTGGCGGTGAGAGCCGTGGAAAGTTGTTTGTTTTGACGTTTATGGCAGTGGCCGGGATCCCGTGTGCCCGACTGGTGCGGGATTGCAGTGGAGGGCATGCCAGGCCTTGGGGGACCTGTGGGTGTGATAGCGGGTAAATCGGTGTCGGTGACCGAAATGACCCAAAAGCGAAAAAAACTGCAAGGGGGTACCCCGTGGAATAGGGTGGGAAATCGGAAGGTGGGCGATTTGGTCCAAAGTTGCGCCACAAGTAGAGGGTGGGATAGGGTGGAGGTGAGCGTAGGCAGGAGAATCGACAGACCAAGGGTGTGGCGGTGAGAGCCGTGGAAAGTTGTTTGTTTTGACGTTTATGGCAGTGGCCGGGATCCCGTGTGCCCGACTGGTGCGGGATTGCAGTGGAGGGCATGCCAGGCCTTGGGGGACCTGTGGGTGTGATAGCGGGTAAATCGGTGTCGGTGACCGAAATGACCCAAAAGCGAAAAAAACTGCAAGGGGGTACCCCGTGGAATAGGGTGGGAAATCGGAAGGTGGGCGATTTGGTCCAAAGTTGCGCCACAAGTAGAGGGTGGGATAGGGTGGAGGTGAGCGTAGGCAGGAGAATCGCCAGACCAAGGGTGTGGCGGTGAGAGCCGTGGAAAGTTGTTTGTTTTGACGTTTATGGCAGTGGCCGGGATCCCGTGTGCCCGACTGGTGCGGGATTGCAGTGGAGGGCATGCCAGGCCTTGGGGGACCTGTGGGTGTGATAGCGGGTAAATCGGTGTCGGTGACCGAAATGACCCAAAAGCGAAAAAAACTGCAAGGGGGTACCCCGTGGAATAGGGTGGGAAATCGGAAGGTGGGCGATTTGGTCCAAAGTTGCGCCACAAGTAGAGGGTGGGATAGGGTGGAGGTGAGCGTAGGCAGGAGAATCGCCAGACCAAGGGTGTGGCGGTGAGAGCCGTGGAAAGTTGTTTGTTTTGACGTTTATGGCAGTGGCCGGGATCCCGTGTGCCCGACTGGTGCGGGATTGCAGTGGAGGGCATGCCAGGCCTTGGGGGACCTGTGGGTGTGATAGCGGGTAAATCGGTGTCGGTGACCGAAATGACCCAAAAGCGAAAAAAACTGCAAGGGGGTACCCCGTGGAATAGGGTGGGAAATCGGAAGGTGGGCGATTTGGTCCAAAGTTGCGCCACAAGTAGAGGGTGGGATAGGGTGGAGGTGAGCGTAGGCAGGAGAATCGTCAGACCAAGGGTGTGGCGGTGAGAGCCGTGGAAAGTTGTTTGTTTTGACGTTTATGGCAGTGGCCGGGATCCCGTGTGCCCGACTGGTGCGGGATTGCAGTGGAGGGCATGCCAGGCCTTGGGGGACCTGTGGGTGTGATAGCGGGTAAATCGGTGTCGGTGACCGAAATGACCCAAAAGCGAAAAAAACTGCAAGGGGGTACCCCGTGGAATTGGGTGGGAAATCGGAAGGTGAGCGATTTGGTCCAAAGTTGCGGCACAAGTAGAGGGTGGGATAGGGTGGAGGTGAGCGTAGGCAGGAGAATCGCCAGACCAAGGGTGTGGCGGTGAGAGCCCTCGAAAGTTGTGCGTTTTGACGTTTATGCCAGTGGCCGGGATCCCGTGTGCCCGACTGGTGCGGGATTGCAGTGGAGGGCATGCCAGGCCTTGGGGGACCTGTGGGTGTGATAGCGGGTAAATCGGTGTCGGTGACCGAAATGACCCAAAAGCGAAAAAAACTGCAAGGGGGTACCCCGTGGAATTGGGTGGGAAATCGGAAGGTGAGCGATTTGGTCCAAAGTTGCGGCACAAGTAGAGGGTGGGATAGGGTGGAGGTGAGCGTAGGCAGGAGAATCGCCAGACCAAGGGTGTGGCGGTGAGAGCCGTGGAAAGTTGTTTGTTTTGACGTTTATGGCAGTGGCCGGGATCCCGTGTGCCCGACTGGTGCGGGATTGCAGTGGAGGGCATGCCAGGCCTTGGGGGACCTGTGGGTGTGATAGCGGGTAAATCGGTGTCGGTGACCGAAATGACCCAAAAGCGAAAAAAACTGCAAGGGGGTACCCCGTGGAATAGGGTGGGAAATCGGAAGGTGGGCGATTTGGTCCAAAGTTGCGCCACAAGTAGAGGGTGGGATAGGGTGGAGGTGAGCGTAGGCAGGAGAATCGCCAGACCAAGGGTGTGGCGGTGAGAGCCGTGGAAAGTTGTTTGTTTTGACGTTTATGGCAGTGGCCGGGATCCCGTGTGCCCGACTGGTGCGGGATTGCAGTGGAGGGCATGCCAGGCCTTGGGGGACCTGTGGGTGTGATAGCGGGTAAATCGGTGTCGGTGACCGAAATGACCCAAAAGCGAAAAAAACTGCAAGGGGGTACCCCGTGGAATTGGGTGGGAAATCGGAAGGTGAGCGATTTGGTCCAAAGTTGCGGCACAAGTAGAGGGTGGGATAGGGTGGAGGTGAGCGTAGGCAGGAGAATCGCCAGACCAAGGGTGTGGCGGTGAGAGCCCTCGAAAGTTGTGCGTTTTGACGTTTATGCCAGTGGCCGGGATCCCGTGTGCCCGACTGGTGCGGGATTGCAGTGGAGGGCATGCCAGGCCTTGGGGGACCTGTGGGTGTGATAGCGGGTAAATCGGTGTCGGTGACCGAAATGACCCAAAAGCGAAAAAAACTGCAAGGGGGTACCCCGTGGAATTGGGTGGGAAATCGGAAGGTGAGCGATTTGGTCCAAAGTTGCGGCACAAGTAGAGGGTGGGATAGGGTGGAGGTGAGCGTAGGCAGGAGAATCGCCAGACCAAGGGTGTGGCGGTGAGAGCCGTGGAAAGTTGTTTGTTTTGACGTTTATGGCAGTGGCCGGGATCCCGTGTGCCCGACTGGTGCGGGATTGCAGTGGAGGGCATGCCAGGCCTTGGGGGACCTGTGGGTGTGATAGCGGGTAAATCGGTGTCGGTGACCGAAATGACCCAAAAGCGAAAAAAACTGCAAGGGGGTACCCCGTGGAATAGGGTGGGAAATCGGAAGGTGGGCGATTTGGTCCAAAGTTGCGCCACAAGTAGAGGGTGGGATAGGGTGGAGGTGAGCGTAGGCAGGAGAATCGCCAGACCAAGGGTGTGGCGGTGAGAGCCGTGGAAAGTTGTTTGTTTTGACGTTTATGGCAGTGGCCGGGATCCCGTGTGCCCGACTGGTGCGGGATTGCAGTGGAGGGCATGCCAGGCCTTGGGGGACCTGTGGGTGTGATAGCGGGTAAATCGGTGTCGGTGACCGAAATGACCCAAAAGCGAAAAAAACTGCAAGGGGGTACCCCGTGGAATTGGGTGGGAAATCGGAAGGTGAGCGATTTGGTCCAAAGTTGCGGCACAAGTAGAGGGTGGGATAGGGTGGAGGTGAGCGTAGGCAGGAGAATCGCCAGACCAAGGGTGTGGCGGTGAGAGCCCTCGAAAGTTGTGCGTTTTGACGTTTATGCCAGTGGCCGGGATCCCGTGTGCCCGACTGGTGCGGGATTGCAGTGGAGGGCATGCCAGGCCTTGGGGGACCTGTGGGTGTGATAGCGGGTAAATCGGTGTCGGTGACCGAAATGACCCAAAAGCGAAAAAAACTGCAAGGGGGTACCCCGTGGAATTGGGTGGGAAATCGGAAGGTGAGCGATTTGGTCCAAAGTTGCGGCACAAGTAGAGGGTGGGATAGGGTGGAGGTGAGCGTAGGCAGGAGAATCGCCAGACCAAGGGTGTGGCGGTGAGAGCCCTCGAAAGTTGTGCGTTTTGACGTTTATGCCAGTGGCCGGGATCCCGTGTGCCCGACTGGTGCGGGATTGCAGTGGAGGGCATGCCAGGCCTTGGGGGACCTGTGGGTGTGATAGCGGGTAAATCGGTGTCGGTGACCGAAATGACCCAAAAGCGAAAAAAACTGCAAGGGGGTACCCCGTGGAATTGGGTGGGAAATCGGAAGGTGAGCGATTTGGTCCAAAGTTGCGGCACAAGTAGAGGGTGGGATAGGGTGGAGGTGAGCGTAGGCAGGAGAATCGCCAGACCAAGGGTGTGGCGGTGAGAGCCGTGGAAAGTTGTTTGTTTTGACGTTTATGGCAGTGGCCGGGATCCCGTGTGCCCGACTGGTGCGGGATTGCAGTGGAGGGCATGCCAGGCCTTGGGGGACCTGTGGGTGTGATAGCGGGTAAATCGGTGTCGGTGACCGAAATGACCCAAAAGCGAAAAAAACTGCAAGGGGGTACCCCGTGGAATAGGGTGGGAAATCGGAAGGTGGGCGATTTGGTCCAAAGTTGCGCCACAAGTAGAGGGTGGGATAGGGTGGAGGTGAGCGTAGGCAGGAGAATCGTCAGACCAAGGGTGTGGCGGTGAGAGCCGTGGAAAGTTGTTTGTTTTGACGTTTATGGCAGTGGCCGGGATCCCGTGTGCCCGACTGGTGCGGGATTGCAGTGGAGGGCATGCCAGGCCTTGGGGGACCTGTGGGTGTGATAGCGGGTAAATCGGTGTCGGTGACCGAAATGACCCAAAAGCGAAAAAAACTGCAAGGGGGTACCCCGTGGAATTGGGTGGGAAATCGGAAGGTGAGCGATTTGGTCCAAAGTTGCGCCACAAGTAGAGGGTGGGATAGGGTGGAGGTGAGCGTAGGCAGGAGAATCGTCAGACCAAGGGTGTGGCGGTGAGAGCCGTGGAAAGTTGTTTGTTTTGACGTTTATGGCAGTGGCCGGGATCCCGTGTGCCCGACTGGTGCGGGATTGCAGTGGAGGGCATGCCAGGCCTTGGGGGACCTGTGGGTGTGATAGCGGGTAAATCGGTGTCGGTGACCGAAATGACCCAAAAGCGAAAAAAACTGCAAGGGGGTACCCCGTGGAATAGGGTGGGAAATCGGAAGGTGGGCGATTTGGTCCAAAGTTGCGCCACAAGTAGAGGGTGGGATAGGGTGGAGGTGAGCGTAGGCAGGAGAATCGACAGACCAAGGGTGTGGCGGTGAGAGCCGTGGAAAGTTGTTTGTTTTGACGTTTATGGCAGTGGCCGGGATCCCGTGTGCCCGACTGGTGCGGGATTGCAGTGGAGGGCATGCCAGGCCTTGGGGGACCTGTGGGTGTGATAGCGGGTAAATCGGTGTCGGTGACCGAAATGACCCAAAAGCGAAAAAAACTGCAAGGGGGTACCCCGTGGAATAGGGTGGGAAATCGGAAGGTGGGCGATTTGGTCCAAAGTTGCGCCACAAGTAGAGGGTGGGATAGGGTGGAGGTGAGCGTAGGCAGGAGAATCGTCAGACCAAGGGTGTGGCGGTGAGAGCCGTGGAAAGTTGTTTGTTTTGACGTTTATGGCAGTGGCCGGGATCCCGTGTGCCCGACTGGTGCGGGATTGCAGTGGAGGGCATGCCAGGCCTTGGGGGACCTGTGGGTGTGATAGCGGGTAAATCGGTGTCGGTGACCGAAATGACCCAAAAGCGAAAAAAACTGCAAGGGGGTACCCCGTGGAATAGGGTGGGAAATCGGAAGGTGAGCGATTTGGTCCAAAGTTGCGCCACAAGTAGAGGGTGGGATAGGGTGGAGGTGAGCGTAGGCAGGAGAATCGTCAGACCAAGGGTGTGGCGGTGAGAGCCGTGGAAAGTTGTTTGTTTTGACGTTTATGGCAGTGGCCGGGATCCCGTGTGCCCGACTGGTGCGGGATTGCAGTGGAGGGCATGCCAGGCCTTGGGGGACCTGTGGGTGTGATAGCGGGTAAATCGGTGTCGGTGACCGAAATGACCCAAAAGCGAAAAAAACTGCAAGGGGGTACCCCGTGGAATAGGGTGGGAAATCGGAAGGTGGGCGATTTGGTCCAAAGTTGCGCCACAAGTAGAGGGTGGGATAGGGTGGAGGTGAGCGTAGGCAGGAGAATCGTAAGACCAAGGGTGTGGCGGTGAGAGCCGTGGAAAGTTGTTTGTTTTGACGTTTATGGCAGTGGCCGGGATCCCGTGTGCCCGACTGGTGCGGGATTG
The DNA here is from genome assembly GCF_046742065.1 of Oratosquilla oratoria. Taxonomy (NCBI): domain Eukaryota; kingdom Metazoa; phylum Arthropoda; class Malacostraca; order Stomatopoda; family Squillidae; genus Oratosquilla; species Oratosquilla oratoria. The sequence goes on from NW_027467733.1 coordinate 1,009,436, forward strand.
CAGTGGAGGGCATGCCAGGCCTTGGGGGACCTGTGGGTGTGATAGCGGGTAAATCGGTGTCGGTGACCGAAATGACCCAAAAGCGAAAAAAACTGCAAGGGGGTACCCCGTGGAATAGGGTGGGAAATCGGAAGGTGGGCGATTTGGTCCAAAGTTGCGCCACAAGTAGAGGGTGGGATAGGGTGGAGGTGAGCGTAGGCAGGAGAATCGCCAGACCAAGGGTGTGGCGGTGAGAGCCGTGGAAAGTTGTTTGTTTTGACGTTTATGGCAGTGGCCGGGATCCCGTGTGCCCGACTGGTGCGGGATTGCAGTGGAGGGCATGCCAGGCCTTGGGGGACCTGTGGGTGTGATAGCGGGTAAATCGGTGTCGGTGACCGAAATGACCCAAAAGCGAAAAAAACTGCAAGGGGGTACCCCGTGGAATTGGGTGGGAAATCGGAAGGTGAGCGATTTGGTCCAAAGTTGCGGCACAAGTAGAGGGTGGGATAGGGTGGAGGTGAGCGTAGGCAGGAGAATCGCCAGACCAAGGGTGTGGCGGTGAGAGCCGTGGAAAGTTGTTTGTTTTGACGTTTATGGCAGTGGCCGGGATCCCGTGTGCCCGACTGGTGCGGGATTGCAGTGGAGGGCATGCCAGGCCTTGGGGGACCTGTGGGTGTGATAGCGGGTAAATCGGTGTCGGTGACCGAAATGACCCAAAAGCGAAAAAAACTGCAAGGGGGTACCCCGTGGAATAGGGTGGGAAATCGGAAGGTGGGCGATTTGGTCCAAAGTTGCGCCACAAGTAGAGGGTGGGATAGGGTGGAGGTGAGCGTAGGCAGGAGAATCTTCAGACCTACGGTGAGGCGGTTAGACCGCTCGAAAGTTGTTTGTTTTGACGTTTATGGCAGTGGCCGGGATCCCGTGTGCCCGACTGGTGCGGGATTGCAGTGGAGGGCATGCCAGGCCTTGGGGGACCTGTGGGTGTGATAGCGGGTAAATCGGTGTCGGTGACCGAAATGACCCAAAAGCGAAAAAAAACTGCAAATGGGTACCCCGTGGAATTGGGTGGGAAATCGGAAGGTGAGCGATTTGGTCCAAAGTTGCGGCACAAGTAGAGGGTGGGATAGGGTGGAGGTGAGCGTAGGCAGGAGAATCGCCAGACCAAGGGTGTGGCGGTGAGAGCCCTCGAAAGTTGTGCGTTTTGACGTTTATGCCAGTGGCCGGGATCCCGTGTGCCCGACTGGTGCGGGATTGCAGTGGAGGGCATGCCAGGCCTTGCCGGACCTGTGGGTGTGATAGCGGGTAAATCGGTGTCGGTGACCGAAATGACCCAAAAGCGAAAAAAACTGCAAGGGGGTACCCCGTGGAATTGGGTGGGAAATCGGAAGGTGAGCGATTTGGTCCAAAGTTGCGGCACAAGTAGAGGGTGGGATAGGGTGGAGGTGAGCGTAGGCAGGAGAATCGCCAGACCAAGGGTGTGGCGGTGAGAGCCCTCGAAAGTTGTGCGTTTTGACGTTTATGCCAGTGGCCGGGATCCCGTGTGCCCGACTGGTGCGGGATTGCAGTGGAGGGCATGCCAGGCCTTGGGGGACCTGTTGGTGTGATATCGGGTAAATGGGTGTCTGTGAGCTAAATGACCCAAAAGCGTAAAAAAAAGCCAGGGGGGTACCCCGTGGAATAGGGTGAAATCGGAAGGATCTGTTAGTAGAAAAACATTGTTAGGGAGTGAGCTTGTGACTGTGAAGGGACCTAAGAACTTGGGTCTGAGTTTGTTAGTTCTGCTTGAATCTTTGACCATGACTGTGTCACCAAGCGCTATGTCAAGTGGAGTTGACCGTTTGTGTTGTTTTGTCTTTGTCTTTTCTTGGGCTTCTTTGAGGTTTTCCCTGACTGTTTGTAAATGGTTTGCATACCTCGTTTGATGCAATGTGTGAGGTTATCTAGGTTGTATAAGGGGGGGTTGGTTGAAGATTTGGTAGGGTAGGCGCATTGGCTGGCCAAAAATGATCTCATGTGGGGACATCTTTGTTGCGGAATTGACTGTGCTGTTGATACTGGCTTGTACCTGTGGTAGCCAATCTTCCCAACTGTCCATGAAATCGCTGACCAAAGGTCTGAGGACTTCAAGCACTTTGCGATTGGTGCGCTCTGTAAGTCCATTCCCTTGTGGGTGGTAGGCAGTGGCGAAAGTTTGATCTACATTGTAAAGATGTGCTATTTCGCCCATTACCTGGTTTTTTAACTCTGACCCGTTGTCAGATAACATTCGTGTAGGAATGTTGTATCCGCAGAATATATTGTTAACTAGGCTTTGGCTACCGTCTCTGCTGTTTTGTCTTGTAATGGGACTAGGATGGTGTATTTGGACAGATAATCGACTGCCGTGAGTACGTAATTGGAACCTTGATGGCTCGTTGGCATTTTCAGTAAGTCAATGCCAAGTGTTTCCCATGGTTCAGCAGGGAGTGGGATGTTTTTTATATGAAGTTGTTTAGGGTCAGGTCCTCTGAATTGGTTGCAAGTAACACATGAATCTATGTGTGTGGTTATATCTTTTTTAATATTTATCCAGTAATAGGAGTCCCTAGCAGTGTTTAGTGTCTTATCTCTGCCTGAGTGGCCTCCCATTGCACTGTCGTGCAATATGTGTAGGACCTTGGGGACTTGGGCTCTGGGAACGACAGTTACCACTTTGTCGTTAGTGGTTCTCCTTATGACTCCGTCGACCAGCTTGAGTTCCTCTATAGGGACAGGTGGTCGGGACTGTAAGGGGGTTTTTGAAAGGAGGTGCTGTTTTATTTGAGACCATGTCGGGTCATTATCTGTCTCATCTCTGAGTTCTTGCATAGGAATGCATGTGGTTTGGGTTATAGGGGTGATGTGAGTTTGTCTGCTCAAGCAGTCTGCTACTATATTAGCTTTCCCAGCTAATTATACGATCTTGGGATCGTAATCAAGGAGAGTTGCTTTCCATCTAGCAACTCTCCCATGTAAGTCTTTTGAGTTAAAGAGAGAGACTAGGGGTTGGTGATCAGTGAATATGGTTATCTTGTAACCTAGGATAAGAAACTTAAAATGTTTCAGACCCCATATGAGGGCCAGGCCTTCTTTGTGTGTAGTTGAATAGTTACTTTCAGGCTTATTAAGTACTCTACTTGCGTAGGCTATGGGGTGCTCTTTGCCATTTGCATCCTTTTGTTGTAGGACTGCGCCTATTCCTTTAGAGGAGGCGTCGGTGTAAAGAAGGAATTCTTTCTTCATGTCAGGAAAGGTAAGGACAGGGGCTGTTGTAAGAGCATGTTTAAGGTTGTTGAAACTTGTCTGTTCCTCTTCAGACCATTTGAAAGGCTCGCCTTTTCTTGTGAATTTGGTGAGAGGGGATGCAATTTCTGCAAATTTGTATATAAAATGTCTGTAATAGGATGCTAGTCCTACGAAACTTCTCGTTTCATTTGCGTTTCTGGGGGTTGGGAAATTGTTTATTGTATCTATTTTATCTGTGGTGGTATGGATGCCTTGGCTATCTACCTTATGGCCTAGGAAGGTGAGTTCCGTCTGTAGGAATTTACACTTTCCTAGTTGGACTTTCAATCCTGTGTTTTTGAGTCTTTTTAGGACAATCTCTAGTGTGTGAAGGTGGTCAGTTTGTGTGGGACTATAGATTATGAGGTCGTCTAAGTAGACGAATAATGAGACTCCTATCATGTCGCTGAAAATGCGATTCATGAGTCTTTGCTGAGTGGAGGGGGCATTCTTAAGGCCAAAGGGCATACGTTCGAAATGGAAATGTCCCTTATCAGTGGAGAATGCAGTTACGGGTTTAGATTCATCAGATAATTCCACTTGCCAGAAGGCAGACTTAAGGTCAATAGTGGAAAATATCGTGTTCCCGTTACCGATGGTTTGTAAGACATCTTGCATGGCGGGGAGGGGGTGTGGGTCTGATTGAGTTAGGTTGTTGACTTTCCTAAAGTCCACAACAGGGCGCAAGGTTCCGTCTTTCTTAGGGATCAGGAAGAGAGGACTGTTCCAGGGACTGTCGGAATGAGAAATTACGCCTTGGTGTAACATCTCTTGTACACTGTTGTTGACTTGGGTTTTCCTACTGTGAGGTATGCGGTAAGCGGGGGTGTATGAGGGGGGGGGTGTTGGGGGGGATTTGGATGTGATGTTTGATTATATCACATTTGCCTAGGGGTTCACCTTCTAAGGCGATAGCTGATCTATTCCTTTGTAGGAGGTTCAGTAGCTTGTCATTCGTCTCTCCGTTTGCTGATGTTGTGATTTGGTTGGGGTGGATAGGGGTGAGAGTTTGTGGTGGTCTTACAGTGTTGATGTGTTGTGGGAGTGGTTCCTGGATTGGGGAATTATGGAGATGGACTGAACAAATGTTTGTGTTCTTCCTGATTTTGCGATGTTGATCGGAGAGATTTGTTAACATAGCTAGGGTGTGTTTATTTTCTGATATTATATTCCAGGAGGACTCCAAGGTTATGGTATCTATTCTTGACGTATCTGGGTCAATTATGACATCCTGGTGTTCTGTTGCTCCGGGTATGTATAGTGGAACTATTATGGAATGTCTAGGGGGTATGATGACTGTGTTAGACATCAGTGCCTTTGAGGTGACATAAGGGGGTGGTCGGAAGGAATAGCTGTTAGTGGGATTTGGAGTATTTAAGGAAGGTAGACATGAGATAGGTTGTGTGTCTGAGTCGGGTGTCTCAGGAACTGTTGACTCATTATTTACATCTCGGAAGGAGATTTTGTTGGTCTCAAAGTCTATCTTAGTTTCCCAGTCCCGCAAGGACTTTAATCCTATGATACCTTGTTGGTCGAAACTCCACTCTTCAGCTATGTGGAAGGATGTGAAACCTACTTGGGAATTGTTCACTTCTATGTTTAGATCAATCATGTCGTGAAGTGAAATGGTGCTCCCTTCTATTAGGAGTCCTTCCATATTTGAAAATTGAATTTGGGGTGGGTCATTTAATGCTTCATAGAGTGCTCTGGGGATGATGTTCAGGTTTGTTCCTGTATCAACCATCATGTCAACTGTGAGTTGATCTAGGATCACCTTTAGGGTGATATAGTTGTGTTGTGTGTGTGATATTCCTATGGTGTTTGGTGCGTGAGGCTGGTACACGTTCCCCCAATCGGTGTTGAGTTGTGCGTGTTGTGTGGGAGGGAGCTGTTTGTCGAGGGATGGTGAGTGGTTTGTTGGTTCTCTGGTGAGGTTGTGGTTGTGATTTCTGTTGAGAACACTCTTCGTTGGAGTGAGTTGTGGTTTTGTGTAGGTTGCAGTATTTGCCTGGATGTGGTGGTTTAGATATGTTGGGAGGTCTGGAGGGGGGTGGAACTTGTTTGGTATGATGTTGCACTTTGCATTGTGCATCTGTGTGGGAGGTAGTACCATGAACTGAGCAAGGGATGGCGCGGTGTTGTACCCGCGGGTATTGTTGTTGCTGTGTTCGACACTGGGCGTCGGTGTGGGAAATTGTTCCATGAACTGAGCAAGGGACAGGGTGGTGTGGTGCCTGTGTTTGCATTTGTTGTTTCTGTATGCAGTCTCTAGTGTTGTGACTTGTTGACAAATGGTAGGAACACCAGTTAGAAGGTTGTGCTGGATTGGTGGGAGGGGGCTGCTGTGACTGAAGGCTATTTAGTCTAGGGAGATAGTGGTGGGTGGAGAGGGGGACATTGCAAGCGTTGGTGATATCTAGGATGTAGGTATAAGCTAATGGATTTCTAGTGTTTAATTCCCTTTTTGAGGCCTCTTTTAAACACTTTGGTGGGAGTTGAGAAAGATAAAAACCTATCTCAAAGAATGTGATTAGGTTTTCCAAGGTCATTACCTTTCGTCCAGTATAGTCAGTGTATACCCAAGGGCTATTATTTTCTAGGTCTTCCCTAACTTCTTTAATTTTGTTAGCAACCAAATCTTTTATATTTGTATGTGTTTGAACTCTAGTGTTATTTAGGAAGGTGAGTAGGAAACTAATATTGTTCTCTTGTTTGTTCTGAAAGACATTTAACAGGTGATATTTATAGTCATGATATGTGATTCCACTCGCGACTAAGCTGTCTAGCATTCGTGCTGTCGATCGGTGGTCATCCGATGCTTCTATTTTCTGACGGCATAGGTTTATTTTGTCTACGTCAGAGTAATGTTGGTTCTTTGAAAAGAAAAGGTCACATGCTGTCAGAAAGTCAGTAATGGATAGGCCGCTAGCTTGGGAGAAGGTTGGAATTTCGGTTAGAGGGGTAATGGTTTGGTAGTTGTTAATTATTGTAGGTTGAGGGTGTGGGTATGGATAATGTGGTGGGTTTGGGGCAAGGTTTGGCGGTGGTTGGTGGTATGGTGTGGATGTGGGTTGACCAGATGGGAAGTTGGGAGAATGAAAGGAAAGGTTTTGGTAGGAATGGGTTGTGTGATTGAGGGGTTGGTGTTGTGGGTGAACGTGAAGGGGGTTTAGGGGTGTCGGGATATGGGGGTTGGATTGTTGATGGTTTAGTTGAGGAATAGCTTGAGCATTTGGTGTGGAGGGAGGAATGGGGTTGGAGGGGTGTTGTATTTGGGAGGGGTTAAAGGGGTCTTCCTGTGAGGGCTCATTGTAAAAGGGTAAGATATCCTGATAATCCTCGTGAAATGTTGGATTATCTGCCTTAGGCGCGGCGTGGTCAGAGTTATGTGTGGACTTTTCTTCTCGAGATTTAGAGAGAATGCCGTCTACCATTTTTTTGACTTTGGCTCTCGTTCCTGTAGCCATGTTAGTGGTTAACTAGAGATGCATGTATGACTTAACAGATATAGAAAGTAGTTAAGTGAGATAGGAGGTCTAAGTTGAAATAGTTAAATTAGAAATATTTGGTATACATTATGTAAGGGGTAGTATGTTATGGTTAGATAAGAGGGGGGTATAGGGTTTCAATGGGTATACAATGGTATAATTGCAACAAAAAATGTAATATATATATTTAAAAAAGATATAAGTTATTGTAAAAGATAAAAAGATATACAATATAAATGGGCATATATGATATTGGGAAGAAAAAAGGTAATATTTTATATTGGCAAAAAAAAGTGATTATACAGGTTATTGTAAAAGTTGAAAATATATTATTCTAAATAATAATTTGGGAAGGTACAAGATAGAAGTATGCAAAAATGTTTTTAACTTACTTATGTAACTTAATTATTTAACTTAGTTTTGTAAAATGATATTTTTGTTTGAATTATTAAATCACTAGAGACTGAATTATTAATCAAAGAAGGAAAAAATGGAGTTTAGCTATCGTTAATTATTGGTGATATGGAGGTTAAAATGAATCTTACACAATTGTCTATATAATGAACATTAGAGTACCTTGATAGGTATGATTGGGTTTAGGTATATATATCGACGTATGGGCAGGTCCGTCAGGTGTGGCTGTGGCGGCCCGTAGACTTGTTTGTCCTTACGTACGAAGATCTTGGGAAGGGCTCCTTGGTAGAAGGGTAGTGGGTAGTTATAAGATGTCAGCGGTGTGTGCAATTACCTCTAGGTGAGGAAGCTTGCGGGGGGGGTGCCTCATTGACGTTCTCGTAAAAAGGGAGAGAAGGCAGTATCAGGGGGGTTGGTTTTGATTGGTTATTGGTGGATTATCAATATTATCAAGTATTGTGAGGGGTTGATATATTATTTACCTTGTTTAGAAGTGGTTAGATGATTTGGAGTCGGTGATGATGACGTACGTATAGTGCACTGTAGAGAGAGGAGGCTCTTGGAGGGCAGTCAGAACTTGTTTGTTGGTAGCTCACTGCCACCAGGTGGTTTGAAATATAAATTTCACCACCGAATCGAAGACTGTGATGGTTTGAGTTGGTATCGACGTCTCGAAGGGAGCGGTTGGTGGAGGATGGTGTAGAGGGGTGCGTGTGTGTGACGAGATCTTTGCGGTGAGGAGGCCTTGATATCCTTACTTCTGGTAGGCGTGGCGTGAATGGCTGACGATTTTATTTGGTTTTCTTCTCTTGAGACGTGGGAGCGAAGACCGCTGCCGCCATTTAATGTATCCTCAACTAGTATTGAGTAAATACATAACACAGAACTTAAGACGGCGAAACCAAACTCGTTGTAACTTCTTTTCCTTTATTGGTTCACAATTTCTTCTATGGTTTTTACACACTGTCAATCACTTCCTAGTTCTATACCACAATGCACTATTTTATGTTTCTGTACGTATCATCGGACCGACTCCCTGCTCTCGGGTGCATCTACCTTTTTGTTCAACGGAAGTGCTGACACAGCAAAAATAGGAGGCGCCAACAAACGTATTTATATGGGTTTTACTGGGAATGTTTGGTTTCCCGCAAATAAACTATCATATTCTTAATTACTAGTTATATGTTGTTTACAGTATATAATATTTCCAGGGGGAAGGGTTCCTTATTATTTGGTTGTCGTGTGTTTTGTGAGGAATTGTGAGGGATTGTGAGGGATTGTGAGGCATTATGAGGCATTCTGAGGCATTGTGAGACATTTTGAGACATTTTAAGACATTTTGAGACGCTGTGAGACATTTTGAGTCATTGTGAGGGATTGTGAGACATTGTAAGGGATTGTTAGGCATTGAGGCATTTTGAGGCATTGTGAGATATTTTGAGACGCTGTGAGACATTTTGAGTCATTTTGTGGCATAGTGAGGGATTTTGAGACATTGTGAGACCTTGTGAGGCATTGTGAGGCATTGTGAGACATTTTGAGAATTTTTGAGACATTTTGAGACGCTGTGAGACATTTTGAGACATTATGAGACAATGTGAAACATTTTGAGACGCTGTGAGACATTTTGAGTCATTGTAAGGCATTGTGAAACGTTTTTTAGACGCTGTGAGATTTTTTTAGTCTTTGTGAGTCATTGTGAGGCAATGTGAGATATTTTGAGACATTCTGAGACATTGTGAGACATTGTGAGGCATTGTAGGGCATTGTGAGACATTTGAGACATTTTGATACGCTGTGAGACATTTTGAGTTATTTTGAGGGATTGTGAGGGATTGTGAGACATTGTGAGGCATTTTGAGGCATTGTGAGACATTTTGAGACATTATGAGACAATGTGAAACATTTTGAGACGCTGTGAGACATTTTGAGTCATTGTGAGGCATTGTGAAACGTTTTTTAGACCCTGTGAGATTTTTTTTAGTCTTTGTAAGTCATTGTGAGGCAATGTGAGATATTTTGAGACATTCTGAGACATTGTGAGACATCGTGAGGCATTGTGGGGCATTGTGAGACATTGTGAGACATCGTGAGGCATTGTGGGGCATTGTGAGACATTTGAGACATTTTGATACGCTGTGAGACATTTTGAGTTATTTTGAGGGATTGTGAGGGTTTGTGAGGAATTGTGAGGCATTGTGAGGCATTTTGAGGCATTGTGAGACATTTTGAGACGCTGTGAGACATTTTGAGACATTATGAGACATTTTCAGACGCTGTGAGACATTTTGAGGCATTTTAGACATTGTGAGGCATTGTGAGGGATTGTGAGAGATTGTGAGACGCTGTGAGAGTTTTTGAGTCATTGTGAGGCATTGTGAGGGATTTTGAGAGATTCTGAGACATTGTGAGGCATTTTGAGACATTTTGAGACATTTGAGATATTTTGAGACATATTGAGACATTTTGAGACGCTGTGAGACATTTGGAGACATTGAGAGGCATTCTGTGGCATTGAGGCATTTTGAGACAGTGTGAGGCATTTTGAGACAGGCATTGTGCGGCATTTTGAGACGCTGTGAGGCATTGTGAGACATTTTGAGACGCTGTGAGACATTTTGAGGCATTGTGAGACGCTGTGAGACATTTTGAGACGCTATGAGGCGCTAAGAGATATTTTGAGACGCTGTGAGATATTTATAGACACTGAGACATTGTGAGGCATTGTTATGCATTGTGAGGCATTGTGAGGCATTTTGAGGCATTGTGAGATATTTTGAGACACTGAGACATTTTGAGACATTGTGATGCATTTTGAGACATTGTGAGGCATTGTGAAGGATTGTGAGACATTGTGAGACATTGTGAGACATTTTGAGAAATTGTGAGGCATTCTGAGGGATTGTGAGACATTATGAGACATTGTGAGGCATTGTGAGACATTTTGAGATATTTTGAGACATTTTGAGACATTTTGAGACACTGTGAGACATTTTGAGTCATTCTGCGGGATTATGAGGGATTGTGAGACATTATGAGGCATTGTGAGGTATTGTGAGATATTGTGAGACATTTTGAGACATTTTGAGACGCTGAGACATTTTGAGACATTTTGAGACATTGTGAGGCATTGTGAGGGATTGTGAGGGATTGTGAGGCATTGTGAGGCATTTTGAGATATTTTGAGATATTTTGAGACACTGTGAGACATTTTGAGTCATTGTGAGGGATTGTGAGGGATTGTGAGACATCGTGAGACATTGGGAGACATTTTGAGACGCTGTTAGACATTTTGAGTCATTGTGAGGCATTGTGAGGCATTAATAGGGATTGTGAGGGATTGAGAGGCATTGTGAGGCATTGTGAGACATTTTGAGACGCTGTGAGACATTTTGAGGCATTGTGAGGCATTGTGAAGGATTGTGAGGCATTGTGAGGAATTTTGAGGTATTTTGAGGTATTTTAAGGCATTTTGAGACATTATGAGACGATGTGAGAAATTTTGAGTCATTGTGAGATATTTTGAGACATTATGAGATATTGTGAGACATTTTGAGACATTGTGAGACATTTTGAGACGCTGTGAGACATTTTGAGACATTGTAAGGCGTTTTGAGACATTGTGAGGCATTGTGAGGGATTGTGAAGGATTGTGAGGCATTTTGAGACATTGTGAGGGATTATGAGGGATTGTGAGACATTGTGAGGTATTGTGAGGCATTGTGAGGGATTGTGAGACATTGTGAGGCATTGTGAGGCATTGTGAGACATTTTGAGACTCTTTGAAATATTTTGAGACATTTTGAGACGCTGTGAGACATTTTGAGTCATTGTGAGGGATTGTGAGGGATTGAGACATTATGAGACATTGTAAGGCATTGTGAGGCATTGTGAGGCATTGTGAGACAGTTTGAGACGCTGTGAGACATTTCGAATCATTGGGAGGCATTGTGAGGGATTGTGAGACATTGGGAGACATTGGGAGACATTGTGAGACACTGTCAGGCATTGTGAGACATTTTGAGACATTTGAGACATTTTGAAACATTTTGAGACATTTTGAGACGCTGTGAGACATTTTGAGTCATTGGGAGGCATTGTAAGGGATTGTGAGGGATTGTGAGACATTGTGAGACATTGTGAGGTATTTTGAGACAATTTGAGACGCTGTGAGACGCTATGAGACATTTTGAGTCGTTTTGAGACATCGTGAGACATTTTGGGAAAATGTGAGACATTGTGAGACATTTTGAGACGCTGTGAGACATTTTGAGACATTGTGAGGCATTGTGAGGGATTGTGAGGAATTGTGAGGTATTGTGAGGCATTGTGAGGCATGTGAGATATTGTGAAAAATTGTGAGGGATTGTGAGACATTTTGAGACATTGTGAGACATTGTGAGGCAATAGGAGGCATGTGAGAGATGCTGTGAGACATTTTGAGTAATTGTGAGGGATTTTGAGATATTGTGAGACATTGTGAGGCATTTTGAGACATTTTGAGACATTTAAGATATTTTGAGATATATTGAGACATTTTGAGACGCTGTGAGACATTTGGAGACATTGTGAGGCATTGTTTGGCATTGAGGCATTTTGAGACAGTGTGAGGCATTGTGAGGCATTTTGAGACTGAGGCATTGTGCGGCATTTTGAGACGCTGTGAGGCATTGTGAGACATTTTGAGACGCTGTGAGACATTTTGAGGCACTGTGAGATATTTTGAGACACTGTGAGATACTGTGAAAATTTTTGAGACATTTTGAGGCATTGTGAGACGCTGTGAGACATTTTGAGACGCTATGAGGCGCTAAGAGATATTTTGAGACGCTGTGAGATATTTATAGACACTGAGACATTGTGAGGCATTGTTATGCATTGTGAGGCATTGTGAGGCATTTTGAGGCATTGTGAGACATTTTGAGACACTGAGACATTTTGAGACATTGTGATGCATTTTGAGACATTGTGAGGCATTGTGAAGGATTGTGAGACATTGTGAGACATTGTGAGACATTTTGAGACGCTGTGAGACATTTTGAGACATTTTGAGGCATTTTGAGAAATTGTGAGGCATTGTGAGACATTTTGAAACATTTTGAGACATTTTGAGACGCTGTGAGACATTTTTAGTCATTTTGAGGGAATGTGAGAGATTGTGAGACATTGTGAGGCATTGTGAGACATTTTGAGACGCTGTGAGACATTTTGAGTCATTGTAAGGCATTTTGAAAGATTTTGAGACATTTTGAGACGCTGTGAGACATTTGTAGTCATTTTAAGGGAATGTGAGAGATTGTGAGACATTTAGAGACGCTAGGAGACATTTTGAGTCATTGTGAGGGATTGTGAGACATTGTGAGGCATTGTTAGGCATTGTGAGGCACTGTGAGACTTTTTGAGACGCTCTGAGACATTTTGAGTCATTCTGCGGGATTGTGAGACATTGTGTGGCATTGTTAGGCATTGTGAGGCATTGTGAGGCATTGTGAGACATTTTTATACGCTGTGAGACATTTTGAGTCATTGTGAGGGATTGTGAAGGATTGTGAGACATTGTAAGGCATTGTGAGGGATTGTGAGGCATTGAGAGGCATTGTGAGGCATTGTGAGGGATTGTGAGGCATTGAGAGGCATTGTGAGGCATTATGAGGTATTGTGAGGCCTTTGGAGACATTTTGAGACGCTGTGAGACATTTTGAGTTATTGTGAGGCATTTTGAGACATTGTGAGGCATTGTGAGACATTGTGAGGGATTGTGAGGGATTATGAGGCATTGTGAGGCATTGTGAGACATTTTGGGACGCTGTGAGACGCTGTGAGACATTTTGAGACATTGTGAGGCATTTTGAAAAATTGTGAGGGATTGTGAGGGATTGTGAGGCCTTGTGAGGCATTGTGAGGCATTGTGATATATTTTGAGACGCTGTGAGATATTTTTAGACACTGAGACATTGTGAGGCACTGTTATGCATTGTGAGGCATTGTGAGACATTTTGAGACACTATGAGACATTTTGGGACATTGTGATGCATTTTGAGACATTGTGAGGCATTGTGAGGGATTGTGAGACATTGTGAGGCATTGTGAGGCATTTTGAAACATTTTGAGACATTTTGAGACATTTTGAGACGCTGTGAGACATTGTGTGGCATTGAGGCATTTTGAGAGTGTGAGGCATTTTGAGACAGTGTGAGGCATTGTGAGGCATTTTGAGACTGAGGCATTGTGCGGCATTTTGAGACGCTGTGAGGCATTGTGAGACATTTTGAGACGCTGTGAGACATTTTGAGGCACTATGAGACATTTTGAGACACTGTGAGACAATGTGAAAAATGTTGAGACATTTTGAGACATTTTGAGGCCTTTTGAGGCATTTGTGAGACGCTGTGAGATATTTTGAGACGCTGTGAGATATTTTTAGACACTGAGACATTGTGAGGCATTGTTAGGCATTGTGAGGCATTGTGAGGCATTTTGAGGCATTGTGAGACATTTTGAGACGCTGTGAGACATTTTGAGACATTGTGATGCATTTTGAGACATTGTGAGGCATTGTGAGGCATTGTGAGACATTGTGAGACATTGTGAGACATTTTGAGACGCTGTGAGACATTTTGAGACATTTTGAGACATTTTGAGCCGCTGTGAGACATTTTGAGGCATTGTGAGGCATTGTGAGGCATTGTGAGACATTGTGAGACATTTTGAGACGCTATGAGACATTTTGATGCATTTTGATGCATTTTGAGACATTTTGAGACATTTTGAGACGCTGTGAGACATTTTGAGGCATTGTGAGGCATTGTGAGACGCTGTGAGACATTTTGAGACATTGTAAGGCGTTTTGAGACATTGTGAGGGATTGTGAGGCATTTTGAGACATTGTGAGGGATTATGAGGGATTGTGAGACATTGTGAGTTATTCTAAGGCATTGTGAGGGATTGTGAGACATTGTGAGGCATTGTGACTCTTTGAAATATTTTGAGACATTTTGAGACGCTGTGAGACATTTTGAGTCATTGTGAGGGATTGAGACATTATGAGACATTGTAAGGCATTGTTAGGCATTGTGAGACAGTTTGAGACGCTGTGAGACATTTCGAATCATTGTGAGGCATTGTGAGGGATTGTGAGACATTGCGAGACATTGGGAGACATTGTGAGACACTGTCAGGCATTGTGAGACATTTTGAGACATTTTGAGACATTTTGAGACATTTTGAGACATTTTGAGACGCTGTGAGACATTTTGAGTCATTGGGAGGCATTGTAAGGGATTGGGAGGGATTGTGAGACATTGTGAGGTATTTTGAGACAATTTGAGACGCTGTGAGACGCTATGAGACATTTTGAGACATTTTGGGAAAATGTGAGACATTGTGAGACATTTTGAGACGCTGTGAGACATTTTGAGACATTGTGAGGCATTGTGAGGGATTGTGAGGCATTGTGAGGCATTGTGAGGCATTGTGAGACATTGTGAGGCATTGTGAGGCATTGTGAGGCATTGTGAGGCATTGTGAGGTATGTTGAGACATGTTGAGACATGTTGAGACATTTTGAGACATTTTGAGACATTTTGAGACGCTGTGAGACATTTTGAGACATTTTGAGGTATTTTGAGACATTGTGAAGCATTGTAAGGAAATGTGACGGATTGTGAGGCATTTTGAGGCATTGTGAGGCATTTTGAGACATTTTGAGACGCTGTGAGACATTTTGAGTCATTGTGAGGGATTGTAAGGGATTTTGAGAAGTTGTGAGGCATTGTTAGGCATTGTGAGGCATTGTTAGACATTTTGAGACGCTGTGAGGAATTGAGGGATTGTGAGACATTGTGAGACATTGTGAGACATTGTGAAAAATTGTGAGACATTGTGAGAGATTGTGAGGGATTTTGAGAGATTTTGAGGCATTGTGAGGCATTTTGAGACATTTTGAGACAATTTGAGACGCTGTGAGACATTTTGAGTTATTGTGAGGGATTGTGAGACATTGTGAGGCATTGTCAGACATTGTTAGGCATTGTGAAGCATTTTGAGGCATTGTGAGACATTTTGAGTCGCTGTGAGACATTTTGAGTCATTGTGAGGGATTTTTGAGGGATTTGGAGACATTGTGAGACATTGTGAGGCAATAGGAGGCATTGTGAGACATTTTGAGACATATTGAGACATTGTGAGGAATTTTGAGACATTGTGAGGCATTGTGAGGGATTGTGAGGCATTGGGAGACATGTTGATACGCTGTGAGACATTTTGAGTCATTGTGAGTCATTATGAGTCATTGTGAGGCATTGTGAGACATTTTGAGACATTGTGAGGCATTTAAGACAGTTTGAGACGCTCTGAGACATTCTGAGTCATTGTGAGGCATTGTGAGTAATTGTGAGGCATTGTGAGGCATTGTGATGTATTGTGAGGTATTGTGAGACATTGTGAGACATTTTTAGACATTTTAAGACATTTTGAGACGCTGTGAGACATTTTGAGTCATTGTGAGGGATTGTGAGACATTGTAAGGGATTGTTAGGCATTGAGGCATTTTGAGGCATTGTGAGATATTTTGAGACGCTGTGAGACATTTTGAGTCATTTTGTGGCATAGTGTAGGGATTTTGAGACATTGTGAGACCTTGTGAGGCATTGTGAGGCATTGTGAGACATTTTGAGACGATGTGAGACATTTTGAGACGCTGTGAGACGTTTTGAGACGTTTTGAGACATTTTGAGACATTTTGAGACATTTTGAGCCGCTGTGAGACATTTTGAGGCATTGTGAGGCATTGTGAGACGTTTTGAGGCATTGTGAGACATTTTGAGACATTGTGAGGTATTGTGAGACATTTGAGACATTTTGATACGCTGTGAGACATTTTGAGTTATTTTGAGGGATTGTGAGGGTTTGTGAGGGATTGTGAGGCATTTTGAGGCATTGTGAGACATTTTGAGACGCTGTGAGACATTTTGAGACATTATGAGACATTTTCAGACGCTGTGAGACATTTTGAGGCATTTTTAGACATTGTGAGGCATTGTGAGGGATTGTGAGAGATTGTGAGACGCTGTGAGAGTTTTTGAGTCATTGTGAGGCATTGTGAGGGATTTTGAGATATTGTGAGACATTGTGAGGCATTTTGAGGCATTTTGAGGCATTGTGAGACGCTGTGAGACATTTTGAGACGCTATGAGGCGCTAAGAGATATTTTGAGACGCTGTGAGATATTTATAGACACTGAGACATTGTGAGGTATTGTTATGCATTGTGAGGCATTGTGAGGCATTTTGAGGCATTGTGAGACATTTTGAGACATTTTGATGCATTGTGAGGCATTGTGAAGGATTGTGAGACATTGTGAGACATTGTGAGGCATTGTGAGGCACTGCGAGACATTTTGAGACATTTTGAGACGCTGTGAGACATTTTGAGACATTTTGAGGCATTTTGAGAAATTGTGAGGCATTGTGAGACATTTTGAAACATTTTGAGACATTTTGAGACATTTTGAGACGCTGTGAGACATTTTTAGTCATTTTGAGGGAATTTGAGAGATTGTGAGACATTGTGAGGCATTGTGAGGCATTGTGAGACATTGTGAGGCATTTTGAAAGATTTTGAGACATTTTGAGACGCTGTGAGACATTTGTAGTCATTTTGAGGGAATGTGAAAGATTGTGAGACATTTAGAGACGCTAGGAGACATTTTGAGTCATTGTGAGGGATTGTGAGACATTGTGAGGCATTGTTAGGCATTGTGAGGCAGTCTGAGATCTTTTGAGACGCTCTGAGACATTCTGTGGGATTGTGAGGGATTGTGAGGCATTTTTAGGCATTTTGAGGCATTGTGAGACATTTTGAGACATTGTGAGACATTTTGAGACATTGTGATGCATTTTGAGACATTGTGAGGCATTGTGAAGGATTGTGAGACATTGTGAGACATTGTGAGACATTTTGAGACGCTGTGAGACATTTTGAGACATTTTGAGGCATTTTGAGAAATTGTGAGGCATTGTGAGACATTTTGAAACATTTTGAGACATTTTGAGACATTTTGAGACGTTGTGAGACATTTTTAGTCATTTTGAGGGAATGTGAGAGATTGTGAGACATTGTGAGGCATTGTGAGGCATTGTGAGACATTTTGAGACGCTGTGAGACATTTTGTGTCATTGTGAGTCATTGTGAGACATTGTGAGGCATTTTGAAAGATTTTGAGACATTTTGAGACGCTGTGAGACATTTGTAGTCATTTTGAGGGAATGTGAGAGATTGTGAGACATTTAGAGACGCTAGGAGACATTTTGAGTCATTGTGAGGGATTGTGAGACATTGTGAGGCATTGTTAGGCATTGTGAGGCACTGTGAGACTTTTTGAGACGCTCTGAGACATTCTGCGGGATTGTGAGACATTGTGTGGCATTGTTAGGCATTGTGAGGCATTGTGAGGCATTGTGAGACATTTTTATACGCTGTGAGACATTTTGAGTCATTGTGAGGCATTGTGAGGGATTGTGAAGGATTGTGAGACATTGTGAGACCTTGTGAGACATTGTGAGGCATTGTGAGGGATTGTGAGGCATTGAGAGGCATTGTGAGGCATTATGAGGTATTGTGAGGCCTTTGGAGACATTTTGAGACGCTGTGAGACATTTTGAGTTATTGTGAGGCATTTTGAGACATTGTGAGGCATTGTGAGACATTGTGAGGGATTGTGAGGCATTGTGAGGCATTGTGAGACATTTTGAGACGCTGTGAGACATTTTGAGACATTGTGAGGCATTTTGAAAAATTGTGAGGCATTGTGAGGGATTGTGAGGGATTGTGAGGCCTTGTGAGGCATTGTGATATATTTTGAGACGCTGTGAGATATTTTTAGACACTGAGACATTGTGAGGCACTGTTATGCATTGTGAGGCATTGTGAGACATTTTGAGACGCTATGAGACATTTTAGGACATTGTGATGCATTTTGAGACATTGTGAGGGATTGTGAGACATTGTGAGGCATTTTGAAACATTTTGAGACATTTTGAGACATTTTGAGACGCTGTGAGACAATTTTAGTCATTTTGAGGGAATGTGAGAGATTGTGAGACATTGTGAGGCATTGTGAGACATTTTGAGACGCTGTGAGACATTTTGAGTCATTGTGAGGCATTGTGAGGGATTGTGAGGGATTGTGAGGGATTGTGAGACATTGTGAGGAATTTTGAGGCATTATGGGTAATTGTGAGTCATTTTGAGACATTTTGAAACATTGTGAGGCATTGTGAGACATTTTGAGACGCTGTGAGATATTTTGAGTCATTGAGACATTTTGAGACATTGTGAGGCATTTTGAGAAATTGTGAGGCATTCTGAGGGATTGTGAAGGATTAAGTTATTTTGAGGCATTGTGAGGGATTGTGAGACATTATGAGACATTGTGAGGCATTGTGAGACATTATGACACATTTTGAGACGCTGAGAGATGCTGTGAGACATTTTGAGTAATTGTGAGGGATTGTGAGACATTGTGAGGCATTGTGAGGCAATGTGAGACAATTTGAGACATTTTGAGAAATGTTGAGACGCTTTGAGATATTTTGAGACATTTTGAGACATTGTGAGGAATTTTAAGACATTGTGAGGCATTATGAGGGATTATTAGGGATAGTGAGAGATTATGAGGCATTGTGAGGTATTTTGAGACATTTTCAGACAATTTGGAGACGCTGTGAGACATTGCGAGACATTTTGAGACACTGTGAGACCTTGTGAGACATTTTGAGACATTGTGAGGCCTTTTGAGACATTGTGAGATATTGTGAAAGATTGTGAGGGATTGTGAGGCATTGTGAGACATTTTGAGTAGCTGTGAGACATTTTTAGTCAATATGAGGCATTGTGAGGCATTGTGAGGGATTGTGAGACATTGTGAGGCATTGAGACATTTTGTGACATTTTGAGACCTTTTGGGACTCTGTGAGACATTTTGAAAAATTGTGAGACATTTTGAGAAATGTTGACACGCTTTTAGACATTTTGAGACATTTTGAGACATTGTGAGGAATTTTAAGACATTGTGAGGCATTATGAGGGATTGTGAGAGATTGTGAGGCATTGTGAGGTATTTTGAGACATTTTGAGTCATTGTGAGGCATTTTGAGACATTTTGAGACAATTTGGAGACGCTGTGAGACATTGTGAGACATTTTGAGACACTGTGAGACATTGAGGCATTTTGAGACATTGTGAGATATTGTGAAATATTGTGAGGGATTGTGAAGCATTGTGAGGCATTATGAGACATTTTGAGTCAATGTAAGGCATTGTGAGGGATTGTGAGACATTGTGAGGCATCGTGAGTTATTGTGAGACATTCAGACATTTTGTGACATTTTTAGACCTTTTGAGACGCTGTGAGACATTTTGAAAAATTGTGAGACATTGTGAGACATTTTGAGACATTTTGAGACATTGTGAGGCATTTTGAGTTATTTTGAGGTATTTTGAGGGATTGTGATGGATTGAGAGGCATTGTGAGACATTTTGAGACATTTTGAGACGCTGTGAGACATTTTGAGTCATTGTGAGGGATTGTGAGACATTTTGAGGTATTAAGATGCATTTTGAGACATTTTGAGACACTGTGAAACATTTTGAGGCATTGTGAGGGATTGTGAGGGTTTCTGAGGGATTGTGAGACATTATGAGGCATTGTGAGGCATTTTGAGACATTGTGAGACATTTTGAGACATTTTGAGACGCTAAGACATTTTGAGACATTTTGAGACATTGTGAGGCATTGTGAGGGATTGTGAGGCATTGTGAGGCATTTTGAGACATTTTGAGATATTTTGAGACACTGTGAGACATTTTTAGTTATTGTGAGGCATTTTGAGACATTGTGAAAGATTGTGAGGGATTGTGAGGCATTGTGAGACATTTTGAGTCAATGTAAGGCATTGTGAGGGATTGTGAGACATTGTGAGGCATTGTGAGGGATTGTGAGACATTTTGAGACATTTTGAGACATTTTGAGAAACTGAGACATTTTGAAAAATTGTGAGACATTGTGAGACATTTTGAGACATTTTGAGACATTGTGAGGCATTTTGAGTTATTGTGAGGCATTGTGAGGGATTTGGAGGGATTGAGAGGCATTGTGAGACATTTTGAGACATTTTGAGACGCTGTGAGACATTTTGAGTCATTGTGAGGGATTGTGAGACATTTTGAGGCATTAAGTGAGACATTATGAGACGCTCTGAGACATTTTGAGACGCTGTGAGACATTTTCAGTCATTGTGAGGCATTGTGAGGGATGTGAGGCATTGTGAGGGATTGTGAGACATTGTGAGAGATTTTGAGACATTTGAGACGCTGTGAGACATTGTAAGACATCGTGAGGCATTGTGAGGGATTGTGAGGCATTGTGAGGCATTGTGAGACATTTGAGACATTTTTAGAAATTTTGAGACGCTGTGAGACATTTTGAGTCATTGTGAGGGATTGTGAGGGATTGTGAGACCTTGTGAGTCATTGTGAGGCATTTTGAGACATTTTAAGACGCTGTGAGACATTTTGAGTCATTGTGGGGCATTGTGAGGCATTGTGAGGGATTTTGAGGGATTGTGAGACATTGTGAGGCATTGTGAGACATTTTGAGACGCTGTGAGACATTTTGAGGCATTGTAAGGCATTGTGAAGGATTGTGAGGCATTTTGAGGCATTTTAAGGCATTTTGAGACATTTTGAGACGATGTGAGAAATTTTGAGTCATTCTGAGATATTGTGAGACATTATGAGACATTGTGAGATATTATGAGACATTTTGAGACATTGTGAGACATTGTGAGACCTTTTGAGACGCTTTGAGACATTTTGAGACATTGTAAGGCGTTTTGAGACATTGTGAGGCATTGTGAGGGATTGTGAGGGATTGTGTGGGATTGTGAGGTATTGTGATGCATTGTGAGGGATTGTGAGGCATTGTGAGGCATTGTGAGACATTTAGAGACTCTTTGAAATATTTTGAGACATTGTGAGACGCTGTGAGACATTTTGAGTCATTGCGAGGGATTGTGAGGGATTGAGACATTATGAGACATTGTAAGGCATTGTGAGGCATTGTGAGACAGTTTGAGACGCTGTGAGACATTTTGAATCATTGGGAGGCATTGGGAGGGATTGTGAGACATTGCGAGACATTGGGAGATATTTTGAGACGCTGTTAGACATTTTGAGTCATTGTGAGGCATTGTGAGGCATTAATAGGGATTGTGAGGGATTGAGAGACATTGTGAGGCATTGTGAGACATTTTGAGACGCTGTGAGACATTTTGAGGCATTGTGAGGCATTGTGAGGCATTGTGAAGTATTGTGAGGCATTGTGAGGAATTTTGAGGCATTTTGAGGCATTTTAAGGCATTTTGAGACATTTTGAGACGATGTGAGAAATTTTGAGTCATTGTGAGATATTTTGAGACATTATGAGACATTGTGAGATATTATGAGACATTTTGAGACATTGTGAGACCTTTTGAGACGCTTTGAGACATTTTGAGACATTGTAAGGCGTTTTGAGACATTGTGAGGCATTGTGAGGGATTGTGAGGTATTGTGATGCATTGTGAGACATTTTGAGACATTGTAAGGCGTTTTGAGACATTGTGAGGCATTGTGAGGGATTGTGAGGGATTGTGAGGCATTTTGAGACATTGTGAGGGATTATGAGGCATTGTGAGACATTGTCAGGTATTGTGATGCATTGTGAGGGATTGTGAGGCATTGTGAGACATTTTGAGACTCTTTGAAATATTTTGAGATATTTTGAGACGCTGTGAGACATTTTGAGTCATTGTGAGGGATTGAGACATTATGAGACATTGTAAGGCATTGTGAGGCATTGTGAGGCATTGTGAGACAGTTTGAGACGCTGTGAGACATTGCGAGACATTGGGAGACATTGTGAGACACTGTCAGGCATTGTGAGACATTTTGAGACATTTGAGACATTTTGAGACATTTTGAGACATTTTGAGACGCTGTGAGACATTTTGAGTCATTGGGAGACATTGTGAGGGATTGTGAGACATTGGGAGACATTGGGAGACATTTTGAGACAATTTGAGACGCTGTGAGACGCTGTGAGACATTTTGAGACATTGTGAGACATTTTGAGACATTGTGAGACATTTTGAGACATTGTGAGACATTTTGAGATATTGTGAGACGCTGTGAGACAATTTGAGACATTTTGAGACATTGTGAGGGAATGTGAGGGATTGTGAGGCATTGTGAGACATTTTGAGACGCTGTGAGACATTTTAAGTCATTGTGAGGGATTGTGAGACATTGTGAGTCATTGTGAGTCATTGTGAGTCATTTAGGGGCATTGTGAGGGATTGTGAGGGATTGTGAGATATTGTGAGACATTGTGAGGCATTGTGAGGCATGTTGAGACATTTTGAGACAGTGTGAAGCATTGTAAGGGAATGTGAGGGATTGTGAGGCATTGTGAGGCATTGTGAGGCGTTTTGAGACATTTTGAGACGCTCAGACATTTTGAGTCATTGTGAGGGATTGAAAGGGATTTTGAGACGTTGTGAGGCATTGTTAGGCATTGTGAGGCATTGTTAGACATTTTGAGACGCTGTGAGACATTTTGAGACATTGTGAGGCATTGTGGGGCATTGTGAGGCATTGTGAGACATTTTGAGACATTTTGAGACGCTGTGAGGCATTTTAAGTCATTGTGAGGGGTTGTGAGACATTGTGAGGCATTGTGAGTCATTGTGAGGGATTGTGAGGGATTGTGAGACATTGTGAGGCATTGTGAGGCATGTTGAGACATTTTCAGACATTGTGAAGCATTGTAAGGGAATGTGAGGGATTGTGAGGCATTGTGAGGCATTGTAAGGCGTTTTGAGACATTTTGAGACGCTCTGAGACATTTTGAGTCATTGTGAGGGATTGTAAGGGATTTTGAGACGTTGTGAGGCATTGTTAGGCATTGTGAGGCATTGTTAGACATTTTGAGACGCTGTGAGGAATTGAGGGATTGTGAGATATTGTGAGACATTGTGAGAAATTATGAGACATTATGAGGGATTGTGAGGGATTGTGAGAGATTGTGAGGGATTGTGAGAGATTGTGAGGCATTGTGAGGCATTTTGAGACATTTTGAGACAATTTGAGACGCTGTGAGACATTTTGAGTCCTTGTGAGGGATTGTGAGGCATTGTCAGACATTGTTAGGCATTGTGAACATTTTGAGGCATTGTGAGACATTTTGAGTCGCTGTGAGACATTTTGAGTCATTGTGAGCCAATGTGAGGGATTTTTGAGGGATTTTGAGACATTGTGAGACATTGTGAGGCATTAGGAGGCATTGTGAGACATTTTGAGAAAATTTGAGACATTTTGAGACATTGAGACATTGTGAGGAATTTTGAGACATTTTGAGGCATTGTGAGGGATTGTGAGGGAATGTGAGGGATTTTGAGGGATTGTGAGGGATTGTGAGGCACTGGGAGACATTTTGATAAGCTGTGAGACATTTTGAGTAATTGTGAGTCATTATGAGTCATTGTGAGTCATTGTGAGACATTGTGAGACATTGTGAGGCATTTAAGACAGTTTGAGACGCTCTGAGACATTTTTAGTCATTGTGAGGGATTGTGAGGCATTATGAGATATTTTGAGACTCTATGAGACATTCTGAGTCATTATGAGGCATTGTGAGTCATTATAAGATATTTTGAGGCATTGTGAGGTATTGTGAGACATTTTGAGACATTTTGAGACGCTGTGAGACATTTTGAGTCATTGTGAGGGATTGTGAGACATTGTAAGGGATTGTTAGGCATTGAGGCATTTTGAGGCATTGTGAGGTATTCTGAGACGCTGTGAGACATTTTGAGACATTTTGTGGTATAGTGAGGGATTTTTAGACATTGTGAGACCTTGTGAGGCATTGAGACATTTTGAGAATTTTTTAGACATTTTAAGACGCTGTGAGACATTTTGAGACATTATGAGACAATGTGAAACATTTTGAGACGGTGAGACATTGTGAGGCATTTTGAGACGTTATGAGGCATTGTGAGGGATTATGAGGCATTGTGAGGCATTGTGAGACATTTTGAGACGCTGTGAAACATTTTGAGTCATTGGGAGGCATTGTGAGGCATTGTGAAACGTTTTTTAGACGCTGTGAGATATTTTGAGTCTTTGTGAGTCATTGTGAGGCAATGTGAGACATTTTGAGACATTGTGAGACATTGTGAGGCATTGTGGGGCATTGTGATTCATTTGAGACATTTTGATTCGCTGTGAGAAGCTGAGACATTTTGAGTTATTGTGAGGGATTGTGAGGGTTTGTGAGGGATTGTGAGACATTTTGAGACACTGTGAGGCATTGTGAGGCATTATGAGACATTTTGAAACGCTGTGAGACATTTTGAGTCATTGTGAGGGATTTTGAGAGATTCTTAGACATTGTGAGGCATTTTGAGACATTTTGAGACGCTGTGAGACATTTTGAGGCACTGTGAGACATTTTGAGACACTGTGAGACAATGTGAAAAATGTTGAGACATTTTGAGGCATTGTGAGGCATTGTGAGGAAATTTGAGACATTTTGTAGACATTTTGAGACATTTTGAGGCATTGTGAGACGCTGTGTGACGCTGTGAGACATTTTGAGACGCTATGAGACGCTGTGAGATATTTTGAGACGCTGAGATATTTATAGACACTGAGACATTGTGAGGCATTGTTATGCATTGTGAGGCATTTTGAGGCATTGTGAGACATTTTGAGACACTATGAGACATTTTGAGACATTGTGATGCATTTTGAGACATTGTGAGGCATTGTGAAGGATTGTGAGACATTGTGAGACATTGTGAGACATTTTGAGACGCTGTGAGACATTGTGAGACATTTTGATATATTTTGTGGCATTTTGAGGCATTATGAGAAGTTGTGAGGCATTGTGAGGCATTTTGAAACATTTTGAGACATTTTCAGAAATTTTGAGACGCTGTGAGACATTTTTAGTCATTTTGAAGAAATGTGAGAGATTGTGAGACATTGTGAGGCATTGTGAGACATTTTGAGACGCTGAGACATTTTGAGTCATTGTGAGGCATTGTGAGGCATTTTGAAAGATTTTGAGACATTTTGAGACATTTTGAGACGCTGTGAGACATTTTTAGTCATTTTGAGGGATTGTGAGGCATTGTGAGACATTTAGAGACGCTAGGAGACATTTTGAGTCATTGTGAGGGATTGTGAGAAATTGTGAGGCATTGTGAGACTTTTTGAGACGCTATGAGACATTTTGAGTCATTCTGCGGGATTGTGAGACATTGTTAGGCATTGTGAGGCATTGTGAGACATTTTGAGACGCTGTGAGGCATTGTGAGGGATTGTGAGACATTGTGAGACCTTGTGAATCATTGTGAGGCATTGTGAGGGATTGTGAGGCATTGAGGCATTGTGAGGCATTATGAGGTATTGTGAGGCATTTGGAGACATTTTGAGACGCTGTGAGACATTTTGAGTTATTGTGAGGCATTTTGAGACATTGTGAGGCATTGTGAGACATTGTAAAGGATTGTGAGGGATTATGAGGCATTGTTAGACATTTTGAGACATTTTGAGACATCGTGAGACGCTGTGAGACATTTTGAGTCATTGTGAGGGATTTTGAGACATTGTGAGACATTTCGAGACGCTATGAGACATTTTGAGTCCTTTTGAGGGATTGTGAGAGATTTTGAGATATTGTGAGGTATTTTAGGCATTGTGACGCATTGTGAGTAATTTTGAGACGTTGTGAGACATTTTGAGTCATTATGAGGCATTTTGTGGGATTGTGAGACATTTTGAGACATTGTGAGGCATTTTGAAAAATTGTGAGGCATTTTGAGACATTTTGAAACATTTTGAAACGATGTGAGACATTTTGAGACCTTTTGTGACATTGTGAGACAATTTGAGACACTGTGAGACGCTGTGAGACATTTTGAGACATTGTGAGGCATTTTGAAAAATTGTGAAGCATTGTCAGGGATTGTGAGGCCTTGTGAGGCATTGTGAGATATTTTGAGACGCTGTGAGATATTTTTAGACACTGAGACATTGTGAGGCACTGTTATGCATTGTGAGGCATTGTGAGACATTTTGAGACGCTATGAGACATTTTGGGACATTGTGATGCATTTTGAGACATTGTGAGGCATTGTGAGGGATTGTGAGACATTGTGAGGCATTTTGAAACATTTTGAGACATTTTGAGACATTTTGAGACGCTGTGAGACATTTTTAGTCATTTTGAGGGAATGTGAGAGATTGTGAGACATTGTGAGGCATTGTGAGACATTTTGAGACGCTGTGAGACATTTTGAGTCCTTGTGAGGGATTGTGAGCGATTGTGAGACATTGTGAGGCATTGTTAGGCATTGTGACGTATTGTGTGGCATTGTGAGACATTTTGAGACGCTGTGAGACATTTTGAGTCATTGTGAGGCATTGTGAGGGATTCTGAGACATTGTGAGGCATTGTGAGTCATTTTGAGACATTTTTAGACATTTAGAGAAGCTATAAGACATTTTGAGTCATTGTGAGGGATTGTGAGACATTGTGAGGCATTGATAGGCATTGTGAGGAATTGTGAGGCATTGTGAGACATTTTGAGACGCTCTGAGACATTTTGAGTCATTCTGCGGGATTTTGAGGGATTGTGAGACATTGTGTGGCATTGTTAGGCATTGTGAGGCATTTTGAGACATTTTGAGACGCTGTGAGACATTTTGAGTCATTGTGAGGCATTGTGAGGGATTGTGAAGGAATGTGAGACATTGTGAGACCTTGTGAGACCTTGTGAGGCATTGTGAGGGATTTTGAGGCATTGAGAGGCATTTTGAGTCATTGTGAGTCATTGTGAGGGATTGTGAAGGATTGTGAGACCTTGTGAATCATTGTGAGGCATTGTGAGTGATTGTGAGGGATTGTGAGGCATTGAGAGGCATTGAGAGGCATTGTGAGGCATTATGAGGTGTTGTGAGGCATTTGGAGACATTGTGAGGCATTGTGAGGCATTGTTAGGCATTGTGAGGCATTTTTAGATATTTTGAGACATTTTGAGATATTGTGAGGGGTTGTGAGGGATTATGAGGCATTTGGAGACATTGTGAGGCATTGTGAGGCATTGTTAGGCATTGTGAGGCATTTTTAGATATTTTGAGACATTTTGAGACATCGTGAAAAGCTGTGAGACATTTTGAGTCAGTTAGGGATTTTGAGACATTGTGAGGCATTGTGAGGTATTGTGAGACATTTCGAGACGCTATGAGACATTTTTAGTCCTTTTGAGGGATTGTGAGAGATTTTGAGATATTGTGAGGTATTTTTAGGCATTGTGACGCATTGTGAGGCATTGTGAATCATTTTGAGACGCTGTGAGACATTTTGAGGCATTTTGTGGGATTGTGAGACATTGTGAGGCATTTTGAGGCATTGTGAGACATTGTGAGACATATTGAAACGATGTGAGATATTTTGAGACATTGTGAGGCATTTTGAAAAATTGTGAAGCATTGTGAGGCCTTGTGAGGCATTGTGAGATATTTTGAGACGCTGTGAGATATTTTTAGACACTGAGACATTGTGAGGTATTGTGATGTATTGTGAGGCATTGTGAGACATTGTGAGGCATTATTAGACATTATGAGGCATTGTGAGGGATTGTGAGGCATTGTGAGGAATTGTGAGTTATTTTGAGAAATTTTGAGACGCTGTGAGACATTTTTAGTCATTTTGAGGGAATGTGAGAGATTGTGAGACATTGTGAGGCATTCTGAGACATTTTGAGACGCTGTGAGGCATTTTGAGTCCTTGTGAGGGATTGTGAGCGATTGTGAGGCATTGTTAGGCATTGTGACGTATTGTGTGGCATTGTGAGACATTTTGAGACGCTGTGAGACATTTTGAATCATTGTGAGGCATTGCGAGGGATTGTGAGACATTGTGAGGCATTTTGAGGCATTGTGAGGCATTTTTAGACATTTTGATACATTTTTAGACATTTAGAGACGCTGTAAGACATTTTGAGTCATTGCGAGGGATTGTGAGACATTGTGAGGCATTGATAGGCATTGTGAGGCATTGTGAGACATTTTGAGACGCTCTGAGACATTTTGAGTCATTCTGCGGGATTGTGAGGGATTGTGAGACATTGTGTGGCATTGTTAGGCATTGTGAGGCATTTTGAGGCATTTTGAGGCATTTTGAGATATTTTGAGACGCTGTGAGACATTTTGAGTCATTGTGAGGCATTGTGAGCCATTGTGAGGGATTGTGAGACATTTTGAGACATTGTGAGACATTGTGAGGCATTGTGAGGGTTTTTGAGGGATTGTGAGGCATTGAGAGCCAATGAGAGGCATTTTGAGGCATTGTGAGGCATTTTGAGACATTTTGAAACAATGTGAGACATTTTGAGTTATTGTGAGGCATTTTGAGACATTGTGAGACATTGTGAGGGATTGTGAGGGATTGTGAGGCATTGTGAGACATTTTGAGAAATTTTGAGAAATTTTGAGAAATTTTGAGACATTGTGAGACGCTCTGAGACATTTTGAGTCATTGTGAGGGATTGTGAGACATTGTGAGGTATTGTGAGACATTTTGAGAAGCCATGAGACATTTTGAGTCTTTGTGAAGGATTGTGAGGGAATTTTGAAACATTGTGAGGTATTTTTAGGCATTGTGACGCATTGTGAGTCATTTTGAGTCATTGTGAGGCATTGTGAGGGATTGTGAGACATTGTGAGACATTGTGAAGCATTTTGAGGCATTGTGAGACATTTTGAGACATTTTGAGAAGCTGTGAGACATTTTGAGACATTTTGAGACCTTTTGAGACATTGTGAGACATTTTGAGACGCTGTGAGACATTTTGAGACATTGAGGCATTTTGAAAAATTGTGAGGCATTGTGAGGCATTGTGAGGCATTGTGAGGCATTGTGAGATATTGTGAGAGATTTTGAGACATTTTGAGTCATTGTGAGGCATCGTGAGGGATTGTGAGACATTGTGAGATATTGTGAGGCATTGTGAGACAATGTGAGACATTTTGAGAAGCTGTGAGACATTTTGAGACATTATGAGACATTTTGAGACGCTCTGAGACGCTGTGAGACATTTTGATACATTTTGAGACATTGTGGGGCATTTTGAAAAATTGTGA
Organism: Oratosquilla oratoria; assembly: GCF_046742065.1. Taxonomy (NCBI): domain Eukaryota; kingdom Metazoa; phylum Arthropoda; class Malacostraca; order Stomatopoda; family Squillidae; genus Oratosquilla; species Oratosquilla oratoria. The sequence goes on from NW_027467733.1 coordinate 1,038,871, forward strand.
GGCATTGTGAGGAATTGTGAGGCATTATGAGGCATTTTGAGGCATTGTGATAGATTTTGAGAAGCTGTGACATTTTGAGTCATTGTGAGACATTGTGAGAGATTGTGACACATTTCGAGGCATTGTTACGCATTGTGAGACGTTTTGAGACGCTGTGAGATATTTTGAGTCATTGTGAGGCATTGTGAGGCATTGTGAGACATTGTGAGACATTGTGAGACATTTTGAGTCATTGTGAGACATTGTGTTGGATTGTGAGGGATTGTGAGACATTGTGAGGCATTGTTAGGCATTGTGAGACGTTTTGAGACGCTGTGAGATATTTTGAGTCATTGTGAGGCATTGAGGCAATGTGAGACATTGTGAGACATTGTGAGACATTTTGAGACATTTTGAGACGCTGTGAGACATTTTGAGGCATTGTGAGGCATTGTGAGGAATTTTGAGGGATTGTGAGACATTGTGAGGTATTTTGAGACGCTGCGAGACATTCTGAGGCACTGTGAGACATTTTGAGACACTGAGACACTGTGAGAATTTTTGAGACATTTTAAGACATTTTGAGGCATTGTGAGGCATTGTGAGGGATTTTGAGGGATTGTGAGACATTGTGAGGCATTGTGAGGGAATGTGAGACATTTTGAGACGCTGTGAGACATTTTGAGATATTGTGAGACATTTTGAGACGCTGAAAGACATTATGAGACATTGTGAGGCATTTTGAGACATTGTGAGGCATTTTGAGGCATTGTGAGGGATTGTGAGGCATTGTGAGTTATTTTGAGACGCTGTGAGACATTTTGAGTCATTGTGGGTTATTGTGAGAGATTGTGAGTGATTGTGAGACATTATGATGCTGTGACATATTTTTAGACACTGAGACATTGTGAGGCATTGTTAGGCATTGTGAGGTTCTGTGAGGTATTGTGAGGCAATGTGAGACATTTTGAGACGCTGTGTTACATTTTGAGACATTGTGAGGCATTGTGAGGGATTGTGAGACATTGTGAGGCATTGTGAGGAATTGTGAGGCAATGTAAGACATTTTGAGACGCTGTGAGACATTTTAAGACATTTTGAGACATTGTGAGACATTTTGAGACGCTGTGAGACATTTTGAGACATTGTGAGGCATTTTGAGACATTGTGAGGCATTGTGAGCGATTGTGAGGCATTGTGAGGGATTGTGAGGCATTGTGAGGCATTGTGAGGAATTGAGACATTTTGAGTCATTGTGAGGCATTGTGAGGCATTGTGAGAGATTTTGAGAGATTTTGAGACATTGTGAGACATTTTGAGACATTTTGAGATATTTTGAGACATTTTGAGACGCTGTGAGACATTTTGAGACATTGTGAGGCATTGTGTGGCATTGAGGCATTTTGAGACAGTGTTTGGCATTGTGAGGCATTTTGAGACTGAGGCATTGTGCGGCATTTTCAGACGGTGTGAGGCATTGTGAGGCACTGTGAGACATTTTGAGACACTGTGAAAAATTTTGAGACATTTTGAGATATTTTGAGGCATTGTGAGGCATTGTAAGGCATTGAGAGGAAATTTGAGACATTTTGTAGATATTTGAGACATTTTGAGGCATTTTGAGGCTCTGAGACGCTGTGAGACGCTGTGCGACATTTTGAGACGCTGAGACGCTGTGAGATATTTTGAGACGGTGTGAGATATTTTTAGACACTGAGACATTGTGAAGCATTGTTAGGCATTGTGAGGCATTGTGAGACATTTTGAGACGATGTGAGATATTTTGAGACATTGTGAGGCATTTTGAGACATTGTGAGGCATTGTGAGGGATTGTGAGACATTGTGAGACATTTTGAGACGCTAAAAGACATTTTGAGTCATTGTGAGGCATTGTGAGGGATTGTGAGACATTGTGAGACATTGTGAGGCATTTTGAGACATTTTGAGAACTTTTGAGACGCTCTGAGATATTTTGAGTCATTGTGAGGGATTGTGACGGATTGTGAAACATTGTGAGGCACTGTGAGACATTTTGAGACGCTGTGAGACTTTTTGAATTATTTTGAGACATTGTGAGGCATTTTGAGACATTATGAGGCATTGTGAGGGATTTTGAGGGATTGTGAGGGATTATGAGGCATTGTGAGGCATTGTGAGGCATTATGAGGCATTGTGAGACATTGTGAGACATTTTGAGACGCTGTGAGATATTTTGAGTCATTGTGAGGGATTGTGAGACATTGTGAGGCATTGTGAGACATTTTGAGACGCTGTGAGACATTTTGAGTCCTTGTGAGGGATTGTGAGCGATTGTGAGACATTGTGAGGCATTGTTAGGCATTGTGACGTATTGTGTGGCATTTTGAGACATTTTGAGACATTTAAGATATTTTGACATATTGAGACATTTTGAGACGCTGTAAGACATTTGGAGACATTGTGAGGCATTGTGCGGCATTTTGAGACGCTGTGAGGCATTGTGAGACATTTTGAGACGCTGTGAGAAATTTTGAGGCACTGTGAGATATTTTGAGACACTGTGAGATACTGTGAAAAATTTTGAGACATTTTGAGGCATTGTTAGGAAATTTGAGACATTTTATACAAAAATTGATATATTTTGAGACATTTTGAGGCATTTTGAGGCATTGTGAGACGCTGTGAGACATTTTGAGACGCTATGAGGCGCTAAGAGATATTTTGAGACGCTGTGAGATATTTATAGACACTGAGACATTGTGAGGCATTGTTATGCATTGTGAGGCATTGTGAGGCATTTTGAGGCATTGTGAGACATTTTGAGACACTATAAGACATTTTGAGACATTGTGATGCATTTTGAGACATTGTGAGGCATTGTGAAGGATTGTGAGACATTTTGAGACGCTGTGAGACATTTTGAGACATTGTGAGACATTTTGAGACGCTGTGAGACATTTTGATATATTTTGTGACATTTTGAGGCATTATGAGAAATTGTGAGGCATTGTGAAGTATTTTGAAACATTTTGACACATTTTGAGACATTTTGAGACGCTGTGAGACATTTTTAGTCATTTTGAGGGAATGTGAGAGATTGTGAGACATTGTGAGGCATTGTGAGGCATTGTGAGACATTTTGAGACGCTGTGAGACATTTTGAGTCATTGTGAGACATTGCGAGACATTGTGAGGCATTTTGAAATATTTTGAGACATTTTGAGACATTTTGAGACATTTTGAGACGCTGTGAGAGATTTTTAGTCATTTTGAGGGAATGTGAGGCATTGTGAGACATTTTGAGACGCTGTGAGATATTTTGAGTCATTGTGAGGGATTGTGAGACATTGTGAGGCATTGTGAGACATTGTGAGACGATGTGAGATATTTTGAGTGATTGTGAGGGATTGTGAGGGATTGTGTGGGATTGTGAGACATTGTGAGACATTGTGTGGCATTGTTAGACATTGTTAGACGCTGTGAGGCATTGTGAGGGATTGTGAAGGATTGTGAGACCTTGTGAATCATTGTGAGGCATTGTGAGGGATTGTGAGGCATTGAGGCATTGTGAGGCATTATGAGGTATTGTGAGGCATTTGGAGACATTTTGAGACGCTGTGAGACATTTTGAGACATTGTGAGGCATTTTGAGACATTGTGAGGCATTGTGAGGCATTGTGAGGCAATGTGAGACATTTTTAGGAATTGTGAGGCATTGTCAGGGATTATGAGGCATTATGAGGCATTTTGAGACATTGTGAGACGCTCTGAGACATTTTGAGTCATTGTGAGGGATTGTGAGACATTGTGAGGCACTGTGAGGTATTGTGAAACATTTTGAGACGCCGTGAGACATTTTGAGTGTTTGTGAGGAATTGTGAGGGATTTTGAGACATTGTGAGGTAATTTAGGCATTGTGACGCATTGTGAGGCATTGTGGGTCATTTTGAGACGCTGTGAGAAATTTTGAGTCATTGTGAGGTATTGTGAGTGATTGTGAGATATTGTGAGACATTGTGAGGCATTTTGAGGCATTGTGAGACATTTTGAGACAATTTGAGACGCTGAGAGACATTTTGAGACATTGTGAGGCATTTTGAAAAATTGTGAGGCATTGTGAGGGATTGTGAGGCATTGTGAGATATTTTGAGACGCTGTGAGACATTTTTAGACACTGAGACATTGTGAGGCATTGTTATGCATTTTGAGGCATTGTGAGATATTTTGAGACGCTATGAGACATTTTAGGACATTGTGATGCATTTTGAGACATTGTGAGGCATTGTGAGGCATTTTGAAACATTTTGAGACATTTTGAGACGCTGTGAGACATTTTTAGTCATTTTGAGGGAATGTGAGAGATTGTGAGACATTGTGAGGCATTGTGAGACATTTTGAGACGCTGTGAGACATTTTGAGTCCTTGTGAGGGATTGTGAGCGATTGTGAGACATTGTGAGGCATTGTTAGGCATTGTGTGGCATTGTGAGACATTTTGAGACTCTGTGAGACATTTTGAGTCATTGTGAGGCATTGTGAGGGATTTTGAGACATTGTGAGACATTTTGAGGCATTGTGAGGCATTGTGAGTCATTTTGAGACATTTTGAGACGACGCTCTGAGACATTTTGAGTCATTGTGAGGGATTGTGAGACATTGTGAGGCATTGTTAGGCATTGTGAGGAATTATGAGGCATTGTGAGACATTTTGAGACGCTCTGAGACATTTAGAGTCATTCTGCGGGATTGTGAGGGATTGTGAGACATTATGTGGCATTGTGAGGCATTTTGAGACATTTTGAGACGCTGTGAGACATTTAGAGTCATTGTGAGTCATTGTGAGGGATTGTGAAGGATTGTGAGACATTGTGAGACATTGTGAGGCATTGTGAGGGATTGTGAGAGATTGTGAGGCATTGAAAGGCATTGAGAGGCATTTTGAGGCATTGTGCGGCATTGTGAGGCATTTTGAGACAATGTGAGACATTTTTAGTTATTGTGAGGCATTTTGAGACATTGTGAGACATTGTGAGGGATTGTGAGGGATTATGAGGCACTGTGAGGCATTGTGATACATTTTGATATATTTTGAGACATTTTGAGACATTTTGAGACGCTCTGAGACATTTTGACACATTGTGAGGCATTTTGAGACATTGTGAAGCATTGTGAGGGATTGTGAGGGATTATGAGGCACTGTGAGACATTTTGAGAAGCCATGAGACATTTTGAGTCTTTGTGAAGGATTGTGAGGGAATTTTGAAACATTGTGAGGTATTTTTAGGCATTGTGAGTCATTTTGAGACATTTTGAGTCATTGTGAGGCATTGTGAGGGATTGTGAGACATTGTGAGACATTGTGAGGCACTTTGAGGCATTGTGAGACATTTTGAGACGCTCTGAGACATTTTGAAAAATTGTGAGGGATTGTGAGGCATTTGTGAGGCATTGTTAGATATTGTGAGAGATTTTGAGACGCTCTGAGACATTTTTAGTGATTTTGAGGCATTGTGAGGGATTGTGAGACATTGTGAGACATTTTAAGGCATCGTGAGGCATTGTGAGACATTTTGAGAAGCTGTGAGACATTTTGAGACATTTTGAGATATTGTGAGACATTTTGAGACGCTGTGAGACGCTGTGTGACATTTTGAGACATTT
>NW_027467734.1:0-12500 GCF_046742065.1 Oratosquilla oratoria
TTGTAAGTTGACATTTCTTACATACAGAACCAGTCCTGGCAGCGGATGAAAAATATATGCAAAAGAAAGGAGAGAGAAAAAAAAAAAACCTAAAAAATATAAACGACGCCGACAACTTCGAGCGAGTGCTGGCAGTGACATCTTTTGTCCTTTTGCATCCAAAGAACCTGAGAGCTGAGATTAGGCTTATCCAAACTGCATCCAAGACACTTCCTCCGACCCTAGTACCCCCTGTAGTAAGGTCTAAGCAGCCCTGTACCCCCGAACTAATGCCTTAGACCCGGGGTTCTCAACCTATTTCCACGTATACCCCGTACTTATGCATTGCTATTCATTAACCCTCTGGAGATGACTTCAACACTAAATTTAATCGTCTTGCATCCACTAACTGCTAGTGGTTTTCGGTTGGCGGCCCCATTTGTGAACCGCCGAGGTCCAATAAGGTCTCGTGGACCACAGGTTGAGAACCATTACCTTAGACGAAGGAAAATGAATGTATGCATCGCCTCCCAGCATCCCAGTGTAATTGATTTCAGTTCCTCGAGTTGGTAAACGCTGCCATAGGGCAGGGAAGCGCAGACAGCGTGAGTGGGCGGCGGTCCGTTCCGTCCTCTTCAGGGGAGGAAGGAAGGCCGAAAAGATCAATATTCCTCACGAAAGAAACGACCTTAGGACGTCGTACCAAGAAGGAGGTCGTCAAATCTTGTTTCTAATAGTCCGTGGTTTTCGGATTAGATGGCACGATATTATTTTAAAGTAGCCAGGGCACGTGAATGAACGGTGGTCTTTGAATATGTCGTCTGACAGCAAATGGCAACATGTATCCCAGTGGAATGAAGTAAAATGTACATTTTAATTGGATATCGTAAGTTTTAGAATACAGGTTGATTACTGTTATATATTTACATATATTATATATATAGTATTTTATATATATATATATAGTACTATTGATATATATACACCACGTGGAGTTAAAAACGACAGCATTGTTGTAGTTATTCAGTTTTTCCTCGTATTCTCGATTTTCCAGATTAGAGATTTGCCACCGGGTGAACTGCTCTTGAAAATGGCTTCATTAAAACGAAACGTTGAGCTCTAATAATGAAAAGAATTGGAAGAATACAGTGATCTAGTTTCAGTTCACCCGGTTAATGGCAAAACTCTAATCAGAAAAATCGAGAATATCGGGAAAAGAATAAATAACTACAAAAATGCTGTCGTTTTTAACTCCACGTGTATTACGGAGAACCTGCTCCCTTCTTCCACACACACACACACACACACACACACACACACACACACACACACACACACACACACACACACACACACACACACACACACACACACACACACACACACACACAACACACAACCACACACACACACACACACACACACACACACACACACATTCACACACACACATTCACACACACACACATTCACACACACACACAATCACACACACATTCACACACACACACACACACACACACACACACACATTCACACACACATTCACACACACACACACACACACACACACACACACACACACACACACATATATATATATATATATATATATATATATATATATATATATCCTACGTTTCTCTCCCTCTCCTTTCTCATCTTCTCTCTCGTTCTCTTCCTCCCTCTCTCTCCCTGTCTGGCTCTCTCTGTCGTTCCCTCCCTATCTCTCTTACTCTCTGTATCTCTCTTCCTCTTTCTCTGTCTCTCCCTCCCTATCTCTCTCTTCCTCTCTTTCTCCCTCTCTTCCTCTCTCTTTCTCCCTCTCTTCCTCTCTTTCTCCCTCTCTTCCTCTCTCTTTCTCCCTCTCCTCCTCTCTCTTTCTCCCTCTCTTCCTCTCTATTTTTCCCTCTCTTCCTTTCTCTTTCTCCCTCTCTTCCTCTCTCTCTTTCTCCCTCTCTTTCTCTCTCTCTTCCTCTCTCTTTCTCTCTCTCTCCCTCTCCCTCTTTCTCTCCCTCTTTCTCCCTCTCTTCCTCTCTTTCTCCCTCTCTTCTTCCCTCTCCTCTGTTCTCCCTCTCCCTCTCTCTCTTTCTCCCTCTCTCTCCTCTCTCTTTCTCCCTATCTCTATCTCTCTCTTCCTCGCTTTCTCTCTCTCTTTTCTCCCTCACCTTTCTCTTCCCTCTCTTTCTCTCTCTCTCTCCCCCTCTCTCTCTCTTTCTCTCTCTCCCTCTCTCACCTCTCCCCTCTCTCCGTCCTCCTTCCACTCTCTCTATCTCCCGTCTCCCCTCCTCTCTAATCTCTCACTCTCCCCTCTCCTCTCTCAGTCTCTTCTCCCTCTCTCTCTCTTCTCTCTCTCTCCCTTGTGTGTCTGTTTTACTGTTTGTGGTAAAGAAGTAGGAAAAAAAATGATCAGTACTGTGATGTGTGTAGATTAAAGGAATATACGTGAGTGAGTTGTTAATGTAAAATCGTATGGTATTGTAATTTGAGTATGTTTGTATACAGTGGTGTGCGTGTAGAGGGTTAGTGAGGGTATGTTTTTGAATAAAATGTGTTTGGTTGTGATTAAGTTTTTTAAGTTAAAAATTATTGTTTTGAGAAATAAGATTATGTTGTTATAAAGTCGTTTGTGTCTGTGTGTATATTATGTAGATAGGATCATGTCATTTTATGATCTGTTTAGATGTTGTGGGTTGTTTGTTCTTTTATTGATATTGTGGTGTTTTGAAGATGTTAAAGGTGGTTGGATGATGTTGATTTCATACTTTTGAGAGAAAGATCTTATTTTTTTTTTGTGTGTGTTTTGTTAAAATAAGAGAAGGATATTATGAAATTTATATCATCATATGATCTGTGATAAATAATGATGATATTATATTTAAATTAATAAAAGAAATAATAAATATAGAAGGGATAATGAATAGATGGGAAAACACAACAAATATAAGAATAAATGGCAGTCATTACAGCATATTAGATGTAAGAAGGGAATTAAAATTTAAATGTTTGAATGGAATGATTGATTAAATAGGAATTAGATTTAACACACATGGGTTGGAAAATGTTTTGTATAGAGAAAAGTTTTATTTCTTTTAATGTGTAAGGTTTGGGTGGATTATTTGAAATTGTATAGATTAAATTTAAGAGGTGAAATAAAAGAATTTGTTTTGAAGGGGTTTGGGAGGGGGGGGAAGAAAAAAGTAGTAGGAGGGAAAAGAATTTGAAAAAAAAAAAAAAAAAAGCTTTTTTTTTGTTTGACTTTGTTTAAAGTTGGTGGGAAACTTGGGTTGGTTTGGGATAAGGGAGTTGAGGCAAGGGGGGTAAATTGGAAAATGATTAACCTTTTTCCGTTTGGTTTGTGTGTGTGTTGTTTATGGGGTGCTTGTTTATTTGTTTGGGATATTGTGATTTATATATATTGTATATATATTTATATTTATTTGTTAAGATAAATGTATTGTGTGTTTTGTTTGGTTTTTGTAAGAAAGTTACAAATTAATCCATTACAAAAATAGGATTACTTTAATTTGTTTTAAGTTTTATTTGCATTTTGTTATGTAAAAATGAAAATGAAGTCTGGTATTTGGGAGGGAAAAAAAAAAAAAAAAAAAGGAAGAGTGATGAAGAGGAATAAAAAAAGGAATTTAGGATTAAAAATTTAAATAGTAGAGGGTTTGAATGTTTGTAAATTTAGTATTAAATATGAATAAGTTTAAGAAAAGAAATTTTTATTTCCTTTATTGTTGAGGGTTTGGACTAAGTCAGTGATCTAATAAGGAAAATGTATTGTCATTAAATATGGGGTTATATGTTAACTTAGTTGATTTATATGTAAAGAGTGAAAATTATGAAAATGTGAAGGGGGTGCCGGAAGAGGTTTTGAAGCGGTTCAAAACGATGGAAGAGGTGGGAAAAGGAGAGAAGAGAAGTGGGAAGTTGAAGCGAGGTGGAAGGAAGAATGTTGGGGGAGGAAAATATGGGTGTTGGAAAAAGGGGTAATGTCGGTGAGGGGTCGTGTGAAGGAGGAAAAGAAGAAGAATGGGAAGTTAAAAGGAGATAATAGGGGGGGAGAAGGGGTAAGTAAGGAAGTGGTCGTTTAATCTCCGCTCAAACCTCTACCTCCTCCTCCTTTATTGTTGTCTGAGGTTCTGATATTTAATAATGAAGAATTATAGGTTCCATTATCTTCATAGGTGAGTGAAATCCTCTAAAGGGATTTCCTTTTTTCCTTATCACTCCCACTTTATATTATTAAATCTTGCATCATATCATGATATAATAATATTATATCATTACAAGAGGGGAATTTATCAATGTCAGTAAATAATATAATAATGTAAGATAAAAAAGTTAAGGAAGGAGAAGGAGTAGTAATTAATATGAGGTGTGGGGTGGTTACTTGACTTTCTTTTTCTTTAAATTTATGTTGTTGTTAAATTTCCTGATTCAAGATGTTTTTTCTTCTCCTCGTCTTAATTAAGTACATTGCATTAAGGTAAGTTTTTCATTCTTCCTCTCCTTCCTCTTTTTATATAATTTATAAATATTTATTGTGAACATTTGTTAATCCTTCCTCTTATCCTATGATATTAAAATACTTTTTATTTGTATTTTCTTTCTCTCTCTTTTGTCTTTTTCTTTTGTGTCTTATTTTTTTGTTTTTTTGTGTTTTTTTGTGTTTTTTTTTTTTTTTTATATTTATTTAATAGAAACTCGTCGTCTTTCTATTGCTCTTCACACCACCAACACCACAATCACACCCACAAGCATGCAAATAATCCCCCTTTCTCACCTTTCAGGCATGCATCATCGCCCCGGGTCTTATTCAACATTTTCCCGGCGGCCGTGATGACGATCGCAAGACGAGCATGAACCTGCTGACGCCGTCCTCATAAAATATCGTTTGGCCGTCAATTTACTTAACTTGCGGCGTTTGCAAACAGAAACGCTAGTGACTGAGGAAGGAATTCATGACCAGCAATATGCTGATAACGCTGCCCTCATTGGCTCCGTCCTTAGGGTATTGTCGAAGCTTCTGCAGATTCTTACACGCGCTCTGGACTCAGTCATCAACATCTACAGAACCGAAGTCTTCAGCATGAGCCGGTCTTCACACACGCCTGCCGAGCTCCATATCAGCCTACATCCACTCAAAATGGTCCAGCAGTTTACTTACCTAGTCTAAAAACCGACAAACTCGTGTGACCTTAAAATCGAGGTTCAAAGGCCCATCGGGCTCGCCCGCAGGGTGTTCCTTAATAGGGACCTCAACAAATCAGTCTGTTTATCGATCCTCCTGTACGGCAGCAAGTCTTGGATCCCTTACTGATGCTCTATAAAGAAACTTGAGGCCGTCCACATCAGGTGCCGTACATACTTGGTCTAATATGGCATTGCGTTTGACCCAGGACAGGTGGCAGATGCAGGGATGACCCGTCATCCATGAGGAGCTGAGATGGGAGGGATGGAGGGGGTGGCAGATTGGAGTGAAATGGGTGGGGATATGCACATACCTCTGACAGCTACCTCCCTTATAAGGAGGGAAAGATCTTGGTATGATATATATATATATATATATAATATGGCATTACTGTAATCTTACATATACACAACCTGTCCATTTGTTCAAGGGAGGCAATAATTGTTTGTTTATTGTATGAGACTTCTAAGACGCGAGTGGTGCTGTAACTCAATCTCTGCGCGTGAGAACTCAAGGTGTTAAATGTTTTACCAGCAAGCAGTGTGTGTGTGTGTGTGTGTGTGTGTGTGTGTGTGTGTATTCACCTCGGATCTGCTGCAGTCTCTATCGAGACAGCCAGACACCACCCTACGGCAGTGAGCTCAGAGCTCATTATTTGCCGATCTCTGGGTAGGTCTGAGACCACTTACACACCACACACCGTGCGTGTGTGTGTGTGCGCGCGCGCGGCAGTACGTGAATTACTCGTATATGACAAGGGGACTTTAGATCACTGGCATTGAGGGTCTCCTAAAAGTCGAACCGTAAAACGAAGAAGAAGAAGAAAACAAAGCTAGCCATGGAAACAACTTATGGTGGAATTACTCGATTCGTAAAGTCTTTGTTCTCGCTGATTGAATTTCGGTTTTTGTTCTTCTCCTGACGGGAACGTCGTCGTGTTCACGTTTTCCGCCCAGCCCCGTCATTACATTTCACAAAGGAAGTTCCTTCACCTTCGTGAGTGGACGTTGGTAATGTTCCACCTCACATAGGACATGAAAAGTGACCTCTGTGTTCAGTCATCATTCCAAATTTGAACATTGTTTTTATTCTACAACTGTGAAAAGTTACTACATATATATATATATATATATATATATATATATATATATATATATATATATATATATATATATATATATATATAGTAACGCTGAACTTGTTGCCCTCAACTATGCAGAATCTTTAGGAGTTTTAACATGATATATGCATATATATATATATATATATATATATATATATAATATATATATTTAGTAACGCCGAACTTGTTGCTTCAACTGTACAGAATCTCTAGGAGTTTTAACATGATAGTATAATAAGTACATACTCATTCGGAGAGAGTGAATTTTCATTTCACAAATTATTTCTCTACTTCAAAGAATATTTTGTAATTTGTTTCATCCATTTTTTTTTTTTTTATATTAGTAAATTCATCGGATTGTCAGAATTTGATTTTTCATGAGAAAAGTAATATGAACTTAGAGTAACATTTGGTGTCTTACTATGCAGTGTTCTATTGAATTGCTTTGTTTGCTGAGGTGATGAATTAAGAATATATTAATAAATGTTTTTAAAATGTTTTCATGATTTTTTTTTTCCGCATTGGATCCGTGTCAAATCACAGTTAATCTTAGGTTCACAAATAAATGTATATATTTCATAATTGGCCAACACGTTTCACTATATAATTTTTTTTATAATATTTTACTCTGACACGCCATTTTAGGAGACTCATATGGCTCGTTTCACACGTGTCGACTTTTCGCCGTGCGCCGTCCACGACACGACGTCGTGCTCTCAAATAACCATTAATGCCTATGGACGCTTCCACACGTTACGACCACGTGTGAAAGTGTCCATAGAAACCTATGGGTATTTGAGAGCACGTCATCGTGTCGTGGACGGCGCACGGCGAAAAGTCGGTACGTGCGAAATGAGCCTAAGATAAATGGAATAAATGATTATAGTCCATATCCGAGTTCGATCCCCAACAATAGCGAGTGATTCCCACTTGCCCTAACAGTCCGAACACTGAGGACAGAGACGGCGGTTTCGGCCGTAGTTATGCGCCTCGTGCCGTGAACTCGTTTTAGCCTCCTATGGATGGCCACAGACGGTCAGTCGACTAGAACCCTACAGCACATTATAACGTTTACGAGGATATGAAAAACGCCTTTATGCTCTCCGTGTTTTGATCGTGGCCGATGATCACATCCACATAGCGATCGTGGATAGATTTGCCTCAAAGGCCATCAGGTAATAAACTATATTACATTCACGCGATACATTGTCACACACACACACACACACACACACACACACACACACACACACACACACACACACACACACCCGCACACACGACTTGGTGGTGTTGTTGGTAGAGTTCCCGTCTGCCACTACGGTGGTCCGGGTTCGATTTCTATCCAGGGCTGAAATAATTTCAGTATCGCTGCGCTGTGGGTTGTTACTCCAACTCTCGTAGCCGGGAGTTGTGGGTGTGTGTGCGTGTAAGGTCACAGTATAACCCATTGATCGGTCATATACGAGCTCCGAGCTCTCTTCCGGGAGGGAAATAGATGTCGATCACGAGTACATGTGATCTTAGACCATGGTGAATCACACACACACACACACACACACACACACACACACACACACACACACACACACACACACACACTCGGTTGGAACTACCAGCATGGTGGTGCTCGTAGTACTTGGTGCCGAATCCTGCCCAGCCAAATTATTTCGGTATCGCTGCGCTTCGGGTCGTTACTCCAACTCTCGCCGGGCGGAGTTGGTGTGTGTGTGTGTGTGTAAGGGCATAGCATTACCCATAGATCGATTCATACGAGCTCTGAGCTCTCCGGGAGGTGAATAGCTGTCGGATCAGTCCAACACGTGATCCAAAGATCAAGGTGAATACACATATTTTTCTGGTAATTTGTTTACTTTCTTGTACATTTATTTTTTACGATCAGACATTGCTGCCTCATTCTGTCCTTTACTATTTTCTCTTATGAAATCTGATTGGAAACTTCTGTGTATTATTAGTCCGTGTAAGTGCTTCTTCATAGAATTTTCCATCTACTGCCACCTTAGAAAAAAGGTCATTTGCCTGGGGTGCTAATACCCCCCCATGGGGGTTTGCTAGTATCCCCTGGGGGTACTATTCCCCCCCTGGGGGTACTATTCTCCCCGGGGGGTGATGAAATAAATTTTATTGGGACTGGGAATTATTGAATACATGGCAGTACTTCAATTCACTTTTCTTTATCCATCTAGTAATCAGATGTTAATTTGAATTAAGGGGGTGCTGAAACCAATTTTAGGGGTTCTGGGAAATGCTGAATACATGGCAGTACTTAAATTCACTTTTTCTTTATCCTTCTAGTAATTAGATGTTAATTTGAGTTAAGGAGATGCTGAAGTCCATTTTAGTGGGTGTTGAGAAGTATTGGATACATGACAGTACCTAAATTCACTTTTTCTCTATCTTTCTAGTAATTAGATGTTAATTTGTGTTAAGGGGATGCTGAAATCAATTTTAGGGGGTATTGGGAAGCACTAAATACGTAGGCTACCTCCCTTATAAGGGGGAAAAAGCCTTTGGTACATGTATGTAGTAATTTGATGTTAACTTGAGTTAGGAGGTGCTGAAATCAATTTTAGGGGGTACTGAAATAAATTTTAGGGGGTACTGATTTTTTTAGGGGGTACTGAAACACATTTTAGGAGGGTACTGAAATCAATTGTAGGGGGTACTGAATTTTTTTTAGGTGGTACTGAAATCAATTTCAGGGGGTGTTGTGAAGTACTGAATATATGGCAGTACTCCACTTCATTTTCTTTTATCCTTCTAGTAACGCATTAACTAGGGTTACGAGGTACTAGGGTCAAAAAAGGTCAAGAAACTCTACCTTGGAGTCTCTTTTTTCTCTATCAAAATCTAACGTAGACAAACTTGTAGAACGATTTAAACTCGCCTTTGCATACATACATACATACATACATATACCAAGGCTTTTTCCCACTTACAAGAGAGGTAGCCAAAAAGGAAAAGGCATAAAATCGTTCCCACCCATTCTATCCCTGAATACACTCCAATTCCCTCCTTGACGAAGTCCCACCTTTGCATTTAGGAATAATATCCTTTTCAATGAGCTTCTCATCCATTCTACGGATTCTTGTGTAATAATTCCTAAACCTTCTGCATTCTTCCATAGTTTTCTTTTTCCTCTCTTCATCCGCCTTTTAAATGCGATATCTGTCCTTCTTTGCTGTTTCACATTTTCGTTAAGACAATTGTTTCACCAATTTCTCCTTTGACTGACGCATGAAACATACTCGTATTTACCCTAAGTCGATTTGTAGAAGTTTTGAAAGATTCTCCATTACTTCTCAGTTTCCATAACAATTGCGAATTCCCTCCAGATAGATTCTTAATAATTTTTAATTCCCTACCAACTGAAATCCTTGTATCCCATACCAGTTTCCGACAAGTCTGTCAAAAAAAAAAAAAAAAAAAATTATGAGGACGGAATCTTGTTAAACTTCTATCAAGCGTAACGTTGTACTAATAAAGGCTCGTTCCTCACAAGTGTTTTGTTTTATTAAGCGTTTTTTTCTTGGTCACTCTTTCCTCAGAGGCATCTATGAGAATGTCAATATTAAGCGTGTGTATGTAATTTCCTATTTGTGATATCCAAGAAAGGAGATGAATTCGTGGAGTCTTGTTTTTTTTGTTTCTCCATCATAACTAGTTTTGAATTATCTTATGGGTTTAGACTGGGTTCTACCAACTTCTAAGCAATTTTTTACACATTTTTTTTCTTTTTCTTCTTCTTCTTCTTCTTGTCATTCTTCTTTTTCTTCTTCTTCTTCTTCTTCTTCTTCGTATTATTATTATTATTATTCCTCTTATTATTCCTCATCTTCTTATTCTTCCTCCTCTTCTTATTCTTCCTCCTTTTCTTATTCTTCCCCTCTTCTTATTCTTCCTCCTCTTCTTATTCTTCCTCCTCTTCTTATTCCTCCTCATTTTATTCCTCCTCATCTTCTTATTCCTCCTCCTCTTCTTATTCCTCCTCCTCTTCTTATTCCTCCTCCTCTTCTTATTCCTCCTCTTCTTATTCCTCCTCCTCTTCTTATTCCTCTTCCTCTTCTTATTCCTCCTCTTCTTATTCCTCCTCCTCTTCTTATTCCTCCTCCTCTTCTTATTCCTCTATTCCTCCTCGTCTTATTCCTCTTCCTCCTTCTTATTCCTCCTACTCTTCTTATTCCTCCTCTTCTTATTCCTCCTCTTCTTATTCCTCCTCTTCTTATTCCTCCTCCTCTTCTTATTCCTCCTCCTCTTCTTATTCCTCCTCCTCTTCTTATTCCTCCTCCTCTTCTTATTCCTCCTCCTCTTCTTATTACTCCTCCCTTCTTTTTCCTCCTCTTATTCTTCCTCCTCTTCTTATTCCTCCTCTTCTTATTCTTCCTCCTCCTTATTCCTCCTCCTCTTCTTCCTCCTCTTATTCTTCTTATTCTTCTTAGTCTTCTTG
Organism: Oratosquilla oratoria; assembly: GCF_046742065.1. Lineage (NCBI taxonomy): Eukaryota > Metazoa > Arthropoda > Malacostraca > Stomatopoda > Squillidae > Oratosquilla > Oratosquilla oratoria. The sequence goes on from NW_027467734.1 coordinate 10,771, forward strand.
CATGACCTTGTGATTTTCATCTATTCCAGCAGACGATAGTTTGTCTATTCCGTCTAATGACTAGACAGGAGTAATTGGACTGGGACGAATCGAGTCGCTCTACGGGAGATCATTCCTGGCTGAGGTCATTTGTCCCTACACATGTTCTGGGTGGCAAAAGAATACGCAAAGAAAAGTCAATGGCACAAGTATATTTAGATACACAAAAAGAACACAAACACAAAATGCGTGCAACCGTTGTCAAGGCTGCTTGGAAACTCACCCACGCTCACTCATTTCGCGCCAAAACAACTGCGCGCATCGCATCTGCGATATGTTACAATAACAAAATACATTGTAATGTATAAGATAAATATATAACATCATAATATAAATTATACACACAATAAATATATATACACTGTGCCAACACATACAACCTGATCCAGTCAGTAACCAACGACACAAACACGCTTGCAGATGAAGCTGAATTACGAATAGTAATAACATGTAAGAGATCAAGGGAAACTTTATAGACAACTCATGGCGAGATGTACGATCGAAACCAAAAATGTCGAATGGAATTTAATACTATCAGTAAATCTCATACCATACGCATGGTAACGCACTACGAAATATTATTATCAAAACGAACAAAAAACTAAGAACTAAAGATCTATAAGGAAAAATGTCGAATAGAATTTGATACTATCATTAATTCTCATATACATTGTAAAACACCACGAAATATAATTATTAAACAAAAAACGGAATAAATAAAGGTATATAAGGAAAAATGCCGAATAGAATTTAATACTATCAGTAATTCTCATATGGTAACGCACTACGAAATATTATCATTAAAACAAACAAAAAACGGAAGAAGTAAAAGTCTATAAGGAAAAAAGCCGAATAGAATTTAATACTATCAGTAATTCTCATATAATACACATGTTAAAGCACTACGAACTATTATCATTAAAACAAACAAAAAAAAAAACTGAAAAACTAAAAGTCTATAAGGAAAAAGGGGCCAAGGATAAAGCTTCCCAGTAACATCGACCTCAGCGAGCGCGCAGCTAATGTATATGGTCGTTAAATTATAAGGATGGTGATCGAACAAGGGAACAGCATTCAGTGTCTTGGCTCTAAACATGGCTAAGGCCCTAAACACATAATACAATGGACCAGCGTGGAGCGTGGGGGCTCCATACACGAAGAAGAGATATCGCCAAATATAGAATATGTCCTCTGAAGTGACAAAATTGTCTGACACAGGAGGAAAGAGTGAAGAGAATAGACACGATATTAGAAAGGAGAAGAGGTTTATATGTAAAAAAAAAGGATATGAGATTGTTTAACAGGAAGGACAAAAAGAATCGTAAACTATAAAAAGGTCGACGATAAAAAGGATAATTGAAAGGTATCAACTCCGGAGGTAATCAAACCCCAAGAGGTCTGATGACTATAAAGAAGTAGAAGAGAGAGAGAGAGAGAGAGGGAAGGAGATAGAGGGAGAGGGAGATAGAAAGGAAGATAGAGATAGAGAAAAAGAGAGAGACAGGAGAAGATAGAGAAAGACAGATATAGAGAAAGTGAGAGATAGGAGATAGAGGGAGAGGGAGATAGAAAGGAAGATAGAGATAGAGAAAAAGAGAGGGACATAGGAAGAGAGAAAGAGAAGGAGATAGAGAGAGAGAGAAATAGAGGGAGATAGGCAGAGAGAAAGAGAGAGAGAGAGGAGATAGAGG
>NW_027467734.1:17500-22500 GCF_046742065.1 Oratosquilla oratoria
ATGTGAGGGAATTTCTCCCACAAATTTGTGGAAAATTCCCACAAAATGGCATCCCTGTATGGAGGGTCCAACTGTACGGACATTTAGCCACAAAGACTCGCGTATTGATTTACTTGTATAAAGCAAACATATCCTTCTCATTAAGATATACGATTAAGTCAATCCCTATTAATAAACGATAATGTTTTTATTGTTCTCTCTGCTGCGGTTAATCTTTTAATCTTAAGATAATGTATCTGCGATATTAGAAATTAGTAATATTTGACTTTTTTTTTTTAGATAATTTATCTGCGATTTTAGAAATTAGTACGTTTTCAGAAGGATTGTGAAGGGTGGGGTCATGGTAGGTTTGGTACTACTGAAAGAAGTCAAGTACTGGAAAAGTTTGAGAAACACTGATGTATAGTATAAAGAAAGAAAAGGGAGACATTAAGACAGTAATCCAGTATTGCCAATGTGACCTATACCAGTTCCCACAAACGAGTGAGATTTTGTCCACAAAATTCCCACAAGGAAATCTGTATTTCCACATTTTCCCACAAAAAAGAAGGAATTATTATATACACAAAAATTAAGTTCATTGCAACATATAATTTGCTCACAAAACATCCCATGTGAGCAAGTTTCTGAGACACAAATTTGTGGAAAGTTCCCGCAAAATGGCATCGGGTCAGTAATCCTCGACATGTGGTCCATAGCTCGCAAGGGAAGTGTGACAAGAATTTAGGGGAGGCCATGGCCTCATGTTACAGATCATATATTTTTATATAATGTGAAGAATCTGAATATAAAGAAAAAGGCTTCCATCATTCGGTCTTGGCAGAAGATAAATATGATTGCTAACTAACAAAGCAAAAAGTTTATCGTCATCAACATTTAATTATTATTATTATTGTTATTTTTGTTTTATTGTATTTATTCAATTATATATTTAGCTATCTTATTCATTTATATATATATATATATATATATATATATATATATATATACTGTATATATATATATATTTTTTTTTTTTTGGGGGGGGGAGGGGGTTGGGATTTGGGAGACAAATGAAGGTGAACTACATGAATATTGAAAATTCATGAAGAAAGGAATTGAGTGAAAAAGGTTGACAACAGCATTCAGAAAAAAAAATCAAGGATATATATATACCATTACTGTTTAATTCTTTTTGATAATTTGACATTTACTATGATACCCAGGATGGAGTGGCGGAATCTGTCAAGGAGGAGTCTCGAAAAGTCAATCAATCAATCCCCCCATCAATCAATCCCCCACCACCATCCCCCACCCCAGCACCCGCTCCCGTCCTTGTGATCGAGTTGGGGGGAGGGGGAGCCTTGGGCCAGACGGGTTCAGGCTCCTTTGGAGACATCTGGTGGCAAAGTGGGACATTAACCATCAACACGTGGGAAGTGAATTCGACTTGGTCTCGTAGTTGTAGGGAAAAAAGTAATAGTGGTAGTAGTAGTAGTAGTAGTAGTAGTAGTTGTTGATGTTAGGTAGTGGTTGTAGTAGTTGTTAGGTAGTAGTTGCAGTAGTTGTTAGGTAGTAGTTGCAGTAGTAATAGTCGTAGTAGTTGTTAGGTAGTAGTTGTAGTAGTTGTTAGGTAGTAGTTGTAGTAGTTCTTGTTGTTAGGAAGTAGTTGTAGTTGTTAGTTGTAGTAATATTAGTAGTAGTTGTAGTAGTAGTTGTTGTTAGGTAGTAGTTGTAAGGTGGTAATTGCAGTAGTTCGGTAGTAGTAGTGAAGTACTGAAGTAGTTGTAGTAGTAGAAGTTGTAGTAGTTGTTGTAGTTCTTAGGTAGTAGTAGTAGTAGTAGTAGTAGGGGTGAATGCCTTGGCTTATAGGTACCACTAGTCCGTTTTTGGATTTCGTTTCTTTTAATTTCGGACTTTGATTGCTCTGCATTTCCAGAAGTTTTTTAATTGTTTCGCATCCAGGCGTTCTCCTTCAGCATTGAACAGTAATGCTTCCTTAACGGACATTACGCCCACATGAACAAACATATACACATTCCTTTTCTTCTACAAAAATCCAATTCATTTCTGACTTTCTCTAATACTGCATCTTCTCATTTCAGTTTACTTCTCGTTAGAAAAAAAAATAGTTCAGTGTTTCTAACTTTTTCTACAACTGTGTCTCCCCGACCACTTTCCCCGCTTTTGGGTGATTTAGATGCAAACCACGGTATCCAAGCCTCCAACCACAAGCCTCATGATCCACAACACAAGCCCTAATAAGTATCCCTTAAAAGTGTTAAATGACAACAATTCCCTTTTATACACGACTGTCATTTCCTACTGACTTCTCCTCCCTCCCACAAGAACCTATTCCGAGAAGGCGGGTGGACGGTCCTAGGGTGTCCAGTCCAGTGATGTCGCCAGCCACCCAGAAGCAAGATGACGCAACAGAATCTGTGTCCTCACCTGCTCTCTCTCTCTCTCTCTCTCTCTCTCTCTCTCTCTCTCTCTCTCTCTCTCTCTCTCTCTCCCATGTGTGGAACGGATGCTAATGGGTCTGTTCTCCCATATATGGAAGAATTCTATTCTCATGGTTTAAATTCGTTCTTTCCTCCTGAAATATAAAACAGGATACCTTATTCATTAGATTTATGTTTTGTGTTTAAACTGCAGAAGTTGTCTGAGAAAACTATAACTTTATTTTTTATTTTTTTGATAACTTACTGATGAATGATTAATCCAACCACTATTCAACTAAATTTCTAAAGATAATTCTGTTTTAATGTTTTATGTTTATTCATGTGTTTATTTATATTTACTTAACTATACTGGTAATTATCATTTATGCAAGTAGCTATTTGTTTTTTATTTTCTATTTTGCATATTTGTTTATCTATTTTTTTCTCTAGTTATTTAATTATTCATTTATCAATTTATTCACTTACTCTTCTTTTCACAGTAGCTTCTTTTCATAACATGTTATAAGAGCATAATGTACCAAAAAAAAAACACATGTTGTATATATAACCACTAACATATATAACCACATACAGCTCCTATACCAGTCACATGCACAGCACACTAGAATAAGACGCTCATAGCTTCTCGGCGCCCTTTTCGTCGAAGACTAAAACGACAACATTCAGCCTTAGCGTGACGTCACGATAGAGGCTGGCGCCAAAAGGTTGGACCCAAAAGACTGGTTGTCCTAGGACACCCATGCTGTGCATGTGACTTGTATGGGAGTTGTATGCGATTAGATACGATAGTGGTTATACTCGTATATGTTTGGTTTTGTGGACACAATGATAATCAGTGACACAAGAATATTATTCTATCTGTTCGTTGCCTTTTGCAACTCTTTCCTTGTCCATTCACTCTGTGTCCTAGCCATCTTAGGTTAGAAGCATCTATTTTGCATAGCATGGAACAGATATCAATACTTTTCACTATAGTTCCATCCTCCTCGTCTTTCCAACTATACCGCCAGCGAGTTGGACCAAGGGCACGGTTCATTAGATTCCATGCTACAAAATCCTCTGTAAAGAGACGTCGTATAGCCTTCTTATAGAGGGAGTTTTCGGCATTCAATCGAATCATCTTTATCATTAATCTTCCTACAAGAAACTAATATGAAAATTAGAACATGGAGGAAGACTTAAATGGCGTCTACTGGAATTGATGATAGACTTTCAGAAGAATAGATTAATGACGGTGATGATGTTGAAGAACAGCGTGTCAGATTGTAAATAGGTATTTAGTTGGGTCCCACAGAACTTGAGGGTATCGTTTATGTATCTTCGTTAATGATGTAAAGAATGGAACAGACCATTATAACAGTCTACACTATTTGTTTGAAGTGTTAGGATCATGAAGATATATAAAAAAAAACATAATGGAAAATGAAATTTTTACAAAATTGAAGAAGGAAAAGACCTGAAAGACTTTATGATATGGTAAAACGTCACAAAGCCCCTATCCGAAGGCTAGGACGGTGCCTCTCACAGTGGACTTTGTAGTATGAAATTTAATGAGCCGAGCGTTTATGATTATGTATAATTTGTCACCAGAAAATCGTTTTACAGAGGAAACTTTTACAATGTGAACAAATATAAAAGTATCACTCCATTACACAAAGGAAGTTGTGATGAAAAATCTCATCGAAAACTTGGCATGATCTCAACACAAAAACACAAAAAGATAACGAAAATTCAAAGAGCAATATACAAAAATGTTCTTTCCTAATATTATGAGATGGAAAACAGACTGCTGGACTTGCCAACACAAAAAGAAAGAAAGAAAGAAAAAAGACATTGAAGAAGTTGACAAAGTCTGAGAAAAAAAAAATGTTGTATAGAAGAAATACGAGAGGACAGAGGTACAAGATGAAAAAAGAATATAATGGTTTCAACACACACACACACACACACACACACACACACACACACACACACACACACACACACACACACACACACACACACACACACACACACACACACGGATGTGTGTGTGTGTGTTTTTATCGTTTGTCTCTGTTTATTATTATTTGCTTGACAATAATTTATTGTTAGTTATATGTGAATTTATTATTATTTACTAATTACCTGTTTGTTTATTACTTAACTATACCTATGCATTTGTTTTATTTATTATTATTTACTTTATTATATTTATTTATTTGTTTATTTATCATTATTTTTTTTCGTACCCGACCTTGATATGGACCAAAAGGTCTTCTGTCGGCATGCTCCGCCTTTGTAATCCTTTGTGTCTGCATTATCTTATGGGTTACATCATCATTGCTTCAGGTAACTCCATGCAGCTTCAGTCAACTGATGTATAGATATTGACACGAGGCAAAAATAGAGACCAGATGGTCGTTTCATATCTTGTTTAGACTCCCCACCAGGATATCTGCGCTGTTGGTTAAACTATAGTCGTTAACAAATCACGTAAATACAAAAATGAATAGATAAAATAAATAAAATAAGATAAAAGATAAATAGAAATCAAGTTGGCTTTGGTGGAGTTAT
>NW_027467734.1:27500-42500 GCF_046742065.1 Oratosquilla oratoria
CAGCGGCGATTTAGTGTCTGGTAATTGCTTCGGTGAAAAACGTTTTCGGTAATGAGCCTCGTCACGCGCGCACAGTTGTTTTGTGGATTCAATTTTCAGTTTCAGTTTCAGTTTCAGTTCCATATTTGAAAAGAAACAGTCTGACGTCACCTGGAGTAAGACCGTAAGCAATCGGAATTTCACTTCGGTAATAATGTTAATGATAATGCAGTTGTGGTAAAGATGATGAAAACAGTAATAGTAATGCAATGATAATAATAATAGTGGTAATAATAATAATAACAATAGTTATCATAATGGTCATAATTATATGATGATAAAAAGCTAGTATTAATTATTCGTGCCATGTATTACGTCATTTTTTGTCGCTTCGTGTCGCTTTGTGTCGTGTCGTGTCGTGTGTTATGTCTCTTTGAGTCGCTTTGTCTCTCTTCGTGTCGTATCGTGTCACTTGTGTCATCTCGTGTCATGTCACGTACTAGAAAGAAACAGTCATATACAGGGAACTAGACCTTGTCAGGACAATGATGACGTAATAACACTGATGACGTAATAACACTGATGACGTAATAACACTGATGACCTAATCGGGTCATTTCTTCCCCCAGGCTGACCCGTCATCTGTGCATCGCAGAGGTCATAAACAGACCATTAACCCCCTTCGCTAGTGGTTCGGGATGCCAGGGAAACTAATAAAATCGCCTGGCGACAAACATGACCTAAAGGAAAAGGGTCAACAGGTAAGGAAGTGATATTTGTTCGCGTCCAGTTACGCTAAGCAGTTCCCACGGCACAGTTTATCAGTAGGTGATGTATTAGAAGTCATTTGTGCTTTTTTTTCCACCTATATTTAGCACTTAGAATACACAACGGAGATCCTACTGGGCCTACGTTCACCTACTGACTGCTCGCTCCTGGCTTGCATCTCTCTTGCGGCAATGGAAATGCTAATGTTGCATTTCCGACGAGGGTTGACAATCTTACAATCATTTCTAATTGAATTTAATAACATGGGTGTTAGTCAGTCTTACATGGTATTATATAAAGATTATAAGGTTGTGTAGTTGTGATATCAGTATCCATATTGATTTGATTACGGAGTATAATGTGTGTGTTGGAATAATGTTGCTTGGAATCCGATTGATTTACGTGTATTGATCACATGAATGGAAATCTTGGGATGCACGTTTGTTCGTGTGTGTGTGTGTGTGTTTTGTGGTTATTTTCCATGTAAGGTTGCAACAGTCCTAGCAAGTAAACTTCCTCATAATGAGAAGGATGTACGCTCGTACGCCCTGGAACCTACGCCCGTACGCCCTGGAACCTACGCCCGTACGGTGTAGACGTACGCGGAAGATCAAGAATCCGAGTTTAAATCTCTGATGGACAGATGTTCTTCTTGAGCTGAATGGAATCGGTTGGAAATTGGTCTGAACATAGTTGGATCAATTTCTCTCTCTCTCTCTCTCTCTCTCTCTCTCTCTCTCTTGCCTAAGAGTCCTTGATAAGCTGAAACAAAATTGGTTGGTATTACATGAAACAGAATGTTTAAAGGTGATACGGGGGCGAGAGGGAGAAGGGGAGGGGGAAGGGTAGGAGGAAAGGCAGAGGGGGAGAGGAAAGGGTAAAGGGAAGGGAGAGGGGTAGGGGAAAGGGTAAAGGGGAGAGGGGGGAAAGGGAGGGGTAGGGGAATCCGAAAACAATAGCCATTTTGTAACAGTGGCGTAAAACTGCAAAATTTATTCTTCCTCTTCTTACTTTTCTTCCTCTTCTTTCTCTTCTTCCTCCTCTTCCTCCTCTTCCTTCCCTTCATCCTCATCTTCCTCTTCTTTCTCTTCTTCCTCCTCTTCCTCCTCTTCCTTCTCTTCATCCTCATCTTCCTCTTCTTCCTCCTCTTATGCTTCCTCACCTTCTCTTCATCCTCATCTTCCTCTTCTTCCTCTTCTTCCTCCTCTTATGCTTTCTCACCTTCCTCTTCATCCTCATCTTTCTCATCTTCCTCATCTTCCTCTTCGTCTTCTTCCTCTCCTTCCTCATCTTCATCTTCCTCATCTTCATCTTCCTCATCTTCATCTTCCTCATCTTCATCTTCCTCATCTTCATCTTCCTCATCTTCATCTTCATCCTCATCTTCCTCATCTTCCTCATCTTCCTCTTCATCCCCTTCATCCTCTTCTTCCTCATCATCCTCATCGTCCTCTTCATCCTCATCTTCCTCCTTTTCCTCTTTTTTCTCTTCCTCTTCTTGTTCTTCCTCTTCTTGTTCTTCCTCTTCATCCTCACCTTAATCCTCTTCTTCTTTCCCTTCCTCTCCTTCTTGTTCTTCCTCTTCTTCGTCTTCTTCTTCCTTAAGAGTTCACCCCGTCTTGAGTGCATCTGATGTCATCAGCGTGGTCACAGCGGTGCATTTCTTTGACTCCGATAGCGAGATGGCCAAGTCGTGTTGTTAAAGCATCTAATGCGGAACCGATGTTTTCTCAAAGGCAGTGCCACGAGGGGACGATGACCGGTACAAGAATAAGTAAACGAATAGAACAAGCGAAGGAAATAGACGAAGTAGATAAACGAACGAAATGAACGTATGTTTCGGTAACGTCGTGACTAAATTCCAGCGGAGCTGATGCAACAGCAAGCGAGTAGATGTACATATAAATGAATAGATAATTGAGATTGATGAGATAGATAAATAAACGAATAAATGATAACTGGAAATCTGTCGACTTCTTTGGGTAGTCGACAGTTGCAGCGAGGAACAGACTCGTAACTTGGAAGACCTCTGGTATGTCGAAGACTCGGGAGTAACGAACCCAAAGGGAACGCCGTGATGCAGACATCATCATTAACAGTTAATAGACCAGCACTCGCGTAATCTTCCGCAAAGAAGACGGCCAGAGTTGCCAGTCTCGTACGTTCTAACATCCTCTTTACCTTCCCCTAAGGTTCCGCAAAAGGTCCCTAAGGGTTCCGCGAGAACAAGTGAGATAAGCTAATGCACTTTTGATTTTTTTTTATTGAATTTCATATACGTAATATAGTTAAACACGCACGACATATTCTTGGTTATTGTAATAATGTAATATAGACATCATCCTATCTAACCTATTATTACGATGAAAATAAAATAAGATTTTTTTTTTTTTTTTTTGCGCAGGGGTTCCTTGTGACATGCAATTTATTTTAAAGGTTACGCAAAGGTAAAAAGGTTGAGAAACGTTGATGTAGGATATTGATGTCAGTTCAAGGATTTTGGTGTCGAGGTAATGACTGGTTAAGTTTTATGATTTAACTGATTCTGGGGTTTTGGTGATACCCGTACGGCCCAGAGTCACGCAGCAGTATGTTATGATTGGGGATTTATCTGAACTTAAGAAAAATTAATCGTCTTTAACCTTTATGGAATCCTTCTCGAATCTGTCTTTTACACTCTTTAATTGCATCGATGTTTGCACCTTGTCAATATAATAGTCCCTACTGATAAAAACACTGTTTATCAGCGACGAAATGAAAAAATATTCTTAAAAAAAAAAAAAAAAAATCATTGCTACAGGTACCCCCCCAAAAAACAAAACAATTATGGTTATTTATTCATATATATATATATATATATATGTATATACATATATATATGTATATATATATATATATATGTATACGTGTATATATATATATGTATATATATATATGTATATATGTATATATATATGTATATATATGTATATATATGTATATATATATGTATATATATGTATACATATATATATATGTATATATATATATGTATATATATATGTATGTATATACATATATATAATATAATTTTTTTGAGTGGGGGATTAAACTAATGCTTTGACTATCTCCAGGCGACTCAAATGGGATTAGTAAGGGACCAGAGTATATCAGAATGAGAAAACTGGACATTTGGAAACAGATTACATATTGTGATATTTTTCCCCAATGTATCTCTATTAACACATCTCACAAAGCTTGATTTAAGATTTTGTAGACATCTGCTGGAAATCGCGATATCCCAAACCCTATCATAAGAACATAACATAACAAGAATGAAGGAGACTGCAAGAGACCCAAAAACCTACACTAGGCAGTTCCATGGCCACTACCACCTGTCATCCTTATCCATAAAGCTACCTAATTTATCTGAAAAAAATAAGATAAAATAAAACAAGTAGAATGTTCGAATTTGTCTTACTAAGTTTGTAAAGGGTCATATTGTTTTACATGGTACTGAATTGTTTGCAAACATTTATTTATTCGTTTTGCTAAATATCCTTCCTTGAAGGAAAAAAAATCCCTGTAACCCCAGTTCCTTTTATGAATAATACCGGATAAATGTGAATTTGAAAATAACTTTAGTACATTATACCAATTACAGGAAAATTGGGAGATGACGCAAGAATTATAGATTTAGAAATACAAAGAAAATACGAGGGATTCATAATTAATAGATGTTGGAAAATGCTAGTTACTCTTATGCTAGACGCCATAGGATTCTAGAAGTCGTTCTCCTTTATACCTTACATCATAATGAGTACAGTTGTTGAACGTAATATGTTTACAACTTTCGCGTGTTAAGATGTAATTTACAGTCCTGTGTTTTTCAGGCACGGGTGGTCGTCGTCTTCTTCTTCTTCTTCTTCTTCTTCTTCTTCTTCTTCTTCTTCTTCTTCTTCTTCTTCTTCTTCTTCTTCTTCTTCTTCTTCTTCTTCTTCTTCTTCTTCTTCTTCTTCTTCTTCTTCTTCTTCTTCTTCTTCTTCTTCTTCTTCTTTCTTCTTCTTCTTCTTCTTCTTCTTCTTCTTCTTCTTCTTCTTCTTCTTCTTCTTCTTCTTCTTCTTCTTCTTCTTCTTCTTCTTCTTCTTCTTCTTCTTCTTCTTCTTCTTCTTCTTCTTCTTCTTCTTCTTTCTCCTTCTTCTTTCTCCTTCTTCTTCTTTCTCCTTCTTCTTCTTTCTCCTTCTTCTTCTTTCTCCTTCTTCTTCTTTCTCCTTCTTCTTCTTCTTTCTCCTTCTTTCTCCTTCTTCTTCTTCTCCTTCTCCTCCTCCTCCTTCTCCTTCTTCTTCTCCTCCTCCTCCTTCTCCTCCTCCTCCTTCTCCTTCTTCTTCTCCTCCTCCTTCTCCTTCTTCTTCTCCTCCTCCTCCTTCTCCTTCTTCTTCTCCTCCTTCTCCTTCTTCTTCTCCTCCTTCTCCTTCTTCTTCTCCTCCTTCTCCTTCTTCTTCTCCTCCTTCTCCTTCTTCTTCTCCTCCTTCTCCTTCTCCTCCTCCTCCTCCTCCTTCTCCTTCTCCTCCTTCTTTTCCTCCTCCTCCATCTCCTCATTCTCTTCCTCCTCCTCCTCCTCATTCTCCATCTCCACCTCCATTTCCTCCTCCTCCTCCTCCTTCTTTTCCTCCTCCTCCTCCTTCTTTTCCTCCTCCTCCTCCTTCTTTTCCTCCTCCTCCTTCTTTTCCTCCTCTTCCTCTTCCTCCTCCTCCTCCTTCTTTTCCTCCTCCTCCTCCTTCTCCTTCTTTTCCTCCTTCTCCCCATCTTACTCTTCATCTTCCTCTTCCTCCTCCTAATTCTCCTCCTTCTCCACCTCCTCCTCCTCCTCCTTCTCCTCTTCCTCTTCCTAATCCTCCTTCTCCTTCTCCTCCCCCTTGTCCTTCTCCTCCTCCTTCTTCTCCATCTTCTTCTCCTCCTTCTCCTCCTCCCCTTTTTCTTTCTCCTCCTCCTTCTCCTCACCTCCTCTTCATCTCCTCTTTTCATTCTTCTCCTCCTACTCTCCTTCTCCTCCTCCTCCTTCTTTCTCATAACCTATAATTACACAATGTCTTGATCGAGATTTTTTCCTGTATAATTGCGTCTCAAAGAATGTGGCTCTGATTTCTACAATATAACATTTCTATCTCTACGTGCTTAGGAAAAGTGACTATATCCTATCTAATCCGGTATCACGGGGTCCCCTGGATGTATAAATCACTGTGAGGCGTCCACAAACCTTGAAAGCTTGAGAAACTCTGATCTACACGATTCTTCTCTTATCTGCATCGTCGGGTATTGAGGTCTTCGCCGCTGTTGCAGTTCATGAACCGGAGGAGATCCCCAGGAACTCTGTTGGAACCGGATTAGTCCCGTGAATCACAAAGAAAGAGCTTAGTTTGTCACCGGCGTTTGGACACTTGGGTCCTTTCTAAGGTGAACGAAGAAGCCAAGTGTCAAAACATTGGGGATGTAATAATTTCTTTAATTTTTTAGGATGTGTGTGTATTCACTTGGTCTTTGGATCACGTGTTGGACTCGTGATCGACAGCTATTTCCCTCCTGGAAGAGAGCTCAGAGCTCGTAGGTCCGATCTATGGGTAATGCTATGACCTTGCACACACACACACACACACACACCCAACTCCCCGCCCACGAGAGTCAGAGTAACGACCCGAAGCGCAGCGGTACCGAAATAATTTCGGCCCTGGGCAGGATTCGAACCAAGAACTGCGGGCCACTATGGTGGCAATTCAGCGCTCTACCAACTACGCCACCGAGTGTGTGTGTGTGTGTGTGTACGAACATATGCATATACATATCTTTTTCAACCACAAATCACTTTTAATTCCATGCCATCGCAATCGAGACTGAGAGTCGCTCGAAGGAGGCATCCGTTGGAAATTGAAACGTGGACGAGCCGAGGATTCGAACCCAGCTAACCCGTAACAAAGTTAGTGACGTAAACCAATACGCTATCAAGAGAGATTATATATATATATATATATATATATATATATATATATATATATACTATGTATATATTTACATATTCACTCACCTGTTTATTAATTTATCTATTTATTTACCTATTTATCTTTTCATATATCTAATTATCTATGTATTAAATAATCTTTTATTTATCTGTTTATTTATCTGTATATATTTACATATTTATATATTTATTCATTTGTTTATTTACCTATTTGTTTACTTGTTAATTTATCTATCTATTGAATTTATTTTTTCATATTCATCTATTTATTTATTTTCATTCATTTATGTATCTACCTATTGATTTATCAATTTATTTTATTTTTTCACCCATTCATCTATTTTTTATTTATTTATTTGCTTATGTATCTATCTATTGATTTTTCCATTTTTCCGGAGTCACTGAGGCCCAAAGATAATTGGAGGAAGGCACTGAGAGAAGAACGCTGTGAGGCTACACTTTCTGTTTGAAGTAGCGTCTCTTTGAAGACTTTGGAAGTCGCCGTCCACAAGAACACGCATCAAATTGCACCGAAATTAGCCCCCGGTGTGTTACAAATGTATCGAGAAACTACGTGTTTCCGACCACCGGCGACCAGTTGCAGATAGTCTTTGGAAGTCTTTGGAAGTCGATGATAGATGGATAGATTGATAGATAGATATATTAAAACACACACTGAATAGTCCCCAGTACATAGAGTTTCATCTTATCAACCACATTAACTTTTTCCATCACAATTCCTTGCATAGGTTTTGTGTCGCCGACCGATCGCTTGGTTTTCGGTCGAAGGTGGTCGGAAACCGGTCGTAAGGGCTTAAGGTACGTTTCGGTCGGTGCGATTATTTACTATCGCTCAACGATGATCGTTCATAGCTCAGTCCATGATCGTCAAACGATTTTTTTTTCTTCGAGCTGCAAAGTACGAGACTGATAATTATCTCAACCGAACCTACCAACGCGCGCTTACCCAAATATGATGCCAGGTAGTAAGATGCGCGTCACCAGCCAGTCATTGGCAGTGGTAGTAGGCTAATAATATCACTTAGCAAAATGTACTTTTAGTAGTTCGTAGGTCGATGGATATGCCTATAGGGTTCGGAAATGTCTTATGTCTTGTGTCTTATGTCTTGTGTCTTATGTATATCTTATGTCTTATGTATATGTATATGTCTTATGTCTTATGTATGTCTTATGTATGTCTTATGTATGTCTTATGTATATGTATATGTCTTATGTCTTATGTATGTCTTATGTTATATGAACCCAGTTACCAGTGGAACATAATTGCAGAAAATGTATCAGAGCGTTGTATAACATGAATCGCCTCTGTCTTTTCGTAAAGAGGTTCTTGGATGTTCTTGACATCGTAGAAATACCTCAATGAAGAATAAGGTTGTTGATTTATTTAAGGTTGTTGATTTGAAGAATAAGGATGGTTGATGGTTGACTTGTGGTATGCCAGCAATATCAGTAGCGCAAATATCTTCCGCCAGCACCTGGAAATGAAAATAAATAAAACGTCTTAAGCTGTATTGAAATACTGAACTTGAAAATAACTAAGTTATTTAACAATGGTACTCGCCTTTTCTATATAAAAAGTTATCTGTATCTTCATGTAGCATAATTAGATGCAACATAGTAACTAGTTAGAGCGTCGCTACTTGCGGCGGAGGTCGAGGTGACGGCGGTTCGAACCATGCCACCAGCGAGTTGGACCAAGGATATGGTTAATTGAATTCTAATCCACTAAATTCTTTGTGAGGGGGACCGTCCTTTACTCCTGATGGGAAAGTACGCAACTGTAAGTCTAATCACATAAAAAAATGCAACGGATTTAACGGTCATCTGCAGCAGCCGCCATTGTTACGCGACTGAAGTGTGTTCGTTTGAGCAGAAACGACTTCGGCTACAATATTTTATTTTTCGAATCTCCAAATGTCGAATCACCTTTGCGACATATATCGAGAATTTGAATGACGAACTAAGAGCAGTTAAACCTAGAATATAAATATTAGACACATTGTTGAATTGTCCCAAGGGTAGTCTAGAACAATGTAAGCGAAGTCGTCTTCTAACTTTTCAAATTCATAACATTTGACGAGAATCTTGAAAGTGGGACCAGGACTTCCATCGAAGTGCATCATTCTCACACTGTCACACACTGTGATCTGATATATCTGAAATGCTGAAGAAAGGAAAGGAATGAGCTTACCCTTGTTATAATCACTAATACATTACCCGTTGTTTTTGTTAACTGAGGATTTAGCACTAATTAATCCGAGGTTCGACCCTTCGGGCGAGCTCGCTTTGCTCGCAGGCGCCACCGCTCACGGCCAATCAGTCGTTTACGTTGCCGTGACGTCACCGCTCTCGGCCAATCAGTCGTCTCCATTGCCGTGACGTCTCTCTCTCGTCCAATCAGGACTGAGCAATTTTGGAAGGCTTCGGGCAGATAGACAGCTCTCTTATTATATTAAGAGATTGTCCAGAAACTATGCGTCATAAATAACCTCTATATCCCTACTGTTAAACTGTAGTTTCTCCCAAAGATGATAGAACAGAATTGCAAATATACAAGACACAACTGTACACCTTTCACGTGTATAACCCATTGTCGAGGATGATGTTCCACATATTTTAATGTCTAGGTACTAGATTCTAGATCAGCGTTTCCTAACCTTTTCCGAACCTAGCAGCACCCTTGTAGTCAGATCCAACCACTCCAGCACCCTCTGATATTTTATTACTAGAATGATAAAGGAAGGTGTGTATGTAACGCTTCCCAGCAGTCTCCCTATAATAATTTATTTCAATAACCCCAGGTTTGGAAACATTGGTCTGGACTCTATCGGCAGTATTGCTCTAGACTCGAAAGGCGGTAGATAATCCCTTAGAATGTCATTTTCACACAAAGAAAAAAAAAAACGACAACAAAAAATGGATGTAGCTATCTTAGCTTCAGAGAGTAAATTTGAAGTAAAACAAATGCTTGCAATCTCTTTTTATAAATAAAAAAAAATCGACTCCTGACAAGCTAGATAAGACGGAACTGATTTTTTTTCTCTGGAGATGATTTCATAATTGTCACGGGTTAACCTATATGAGGAAGATTTAGATTAATTGATAATAATATGGTTTAACGTCACAACCCCCATCGGGAGGCTAGGACGGTGCCCCTTACAGCAGAGGACTTTGTAGCGTGGAATTTAATCAACCATCCCCTTGGTTCAGCTTCGCCGGTGGCAGCGTTCGAACCGCCATCCTCTCGACCTTCACCGCAAGTAACGACGGCCTAACCCGGTCTGTCAGCGAGCTTTCTAAATTTCTAGAAATGTGTAATTAGACAAGACACTTTTTTACCATCACACTGGTTCAGAAGCTTCTTGATGAGAGATTCGACCCCAGAGTGTCCTGGATTCTCATAATATTTCCTGATCATAAATCATTTCATACAAAAGTACGATAACACAAGAGAACTGCAAATTTAGTACATATAGAATTAAAAGAGGGCAGTGCACGGAGAACTCAATGAGTATATGTACATAAATAGTAGAGATATTGTGACCTGTTGAGAAAGGTGGAAGAAGTCACGGGTCTAGATTTGAGCTTCGAGTTTATTCCTGACCGGTTTCGCTGTATGCTTCTTCAGAGGAAGAAGCGTAAAGCGAAACCGGTACGCTTCTTCAGAGTAAAAAGCGTAAAGCGAAACCTGTCAGGAATAAAATCGGAACTCATATGTAGACCCATGACTCTTTCTTCTACCTTTCTCATACATCGACAGATAATTAATTTATCATGTCCGTAACTTTGATAAAAATTGAAAAAAAAATTGGTGTACATCTAAAGAAAATAATAAAATTCACAAAATCTACACAATAAAACACAAGACATAAAGACCTACAATAAAGCACAGCAAGACAAAATAAGACCATCGTATTTTTTTTTTCGAAAGCGTTTGAGCTGAATAGAATACTCTGGACCCCACAAATATCCCCCATCCCACAAATCCCCCCATCCCACGAATCCCCCCATCCCACAAATTCCCCCATCCCACAAATTCCCCCATCCCACAAATTCCCCCATCCCACAAATTCCCCCATCCCACAAATTCCCCCCATCCCACAAATTCCCCCATCCCACAAATTCCCCCATCCCACAAATCCCCCCATCCCACAAATCCCCCCATCCCACAAATCCCCCATCCCATAGATCCCCCACTTTCCTTCTCCCATACAAAAGGGATGAATTCTTTCGAAAGGATAAAGTCAAAGTGCGGGAGGAATTCAACCGCCATGGCTCAGTGCGCGCGTCTGTTAACCGCGTAGGGATTTCGGATGTCTGTTCGAATCCTGGCCACGGCGTATGGGTTAGGAAGGATATCTGCTCTGGTGTAATGGTCCCCGACCACTGATCACCTCGGATCTGAGGTGACTTCAGCTTATTTTTGGCTATCGCTCTTTTATTTTTCTCTGTCCTCTCTCTTTTTCTCTTTCTCCTTTTCTCTCTCTCTTTCTCTCTCTCTACCTCTCTCTCTCCTATCTCTCTCTCCCTCCTATCTCCCTGTCTCCTATCTCTCTCCTATCTCCCTGTCTCCTATCTCTCTCTCTCTCTCATCTCCCTGTCTCCTATCTCTCCCTCTCTCTCTCCTTTCTCTCCTCTCTCTCCTCTCTCTCTCACTCTCTCTCTCTCTCTCTCTCTCTCTCTCTCTCTCTCTCTCTCTCTCTCTCTCTCTCTCTCTCTCTCTCTCTCTCTCTCTCTCTCTCTCTCTCTCTCTCTCTCTCCATCTTCATATACTTTAGTCGGGATTCCACAGCGCTGGAACAGGCGCTTTCCAAAATTGATCTGAGGTCATTATTAGCCTCATTGTTTCTTCATCCAGTAATTATAGATCAATTTGTGTCCTCATCTAATGCGTGTTGTCAGTTTGATGCCACCGCCTTTGTTTCTGAAATCCGTGATTCAGGGATCATTTGCATAATCACGCCTCCGCTCTCTCATTACCACTTTCAAGTGACGTCCATGATTATTTTGTGTGTGCGTGCGTGTGTGTGTGTGTGTGTGTGTGTGTGTGTGTGTGCGTGTGTACGCGAGCGCCTAAAACAGATGATAATATAATAATGATATGTTTATTGAGGTAGGAGTGATGGAGTGATATATTGACAAATTACAGTTTGAGCTTATTCTAAGACTAGATTAAGTTGAATTAATGATGTGCTCTATGGACGGAACGGCGCTGTTCTTGTAGCGGTCTGTCCACGGTGCTCTGATAGGCACGAGTTTGCTGTTGTGCCTGGTAGCGTGGCATGGTAGGGGAGCGTTGAGTGGAAGGAAGTGTCGGTGACGAGCGTGAGTAGATCTTTATCATACTTCTTCATTATTATTATAATTATTATTATTTTACTTTCTTGTTCATCTATTTATTTATTTTCGTTCCGATTTTGAGCACCAAAGTTGACGTGGGGGGTGGGGGGGGGCAGGTGCATAAAGGGGTTCTCGGTTGATAAAGGTCCTGTTCAGTTCAGGGTCCGCTCTTCAGCTGAACAAATCTGGCATGCTCATGCAACCCAATTCTAGTTAAGGAAGACTAAATAATAATTCCAGATTAGAATTCTTTAATTACTTTGAAATCAAATATTTACCAAGTTTAGTTACATTAAAGTCGTTTAAGCTTATCAATGATTTCACATTGACACACAACTTGTCGGATAGCTCGCCATAATAAAGACTGAAATTAGAGACTGAGCTGGCCTAGTGCCGTCGGGGAACTACCAGGTCGTAGTCAAGGTCATTCCTTTTGTATGGTCTGGGTGGCTCAAAGCTATCGTCTTTGCTTCATAATAAGCAGTCGCTAAGGCAAAGGTTCGAGTCCTT
This sequence comes from Oratosquilla oratoria, assembly GCF_046742065.1. NCBI lineage: Eukaryota > Metazoa > Arthropoda > Malacostraca > Stomatopoda > Squillidae > Oratosquilla > Oratosquilla oratoria. The sequence goes on from NW_027467734.1 coordinate 40,111, forward strand.
GCGGTGGAGCTTATTTCCCATAAGTATTATGGTCAGATTAGTTCCAGTAGCTTTGTGTTTGCCACCATGTCATCCGTGGCAACGTTCAATAAGTATGTCACCTCGATATTAACTCCCCGGATGACTTTCTGTCCTTCCTTGATGGATCAGCAGTTCTCAATGTTCCTTGCATGGCCTGTAGCGGACACAAACCAGGTTGAAAAGATCTTCGTAAAGCTAGCTACAAGTAAGGAGACGGCGATGGAGTTCTATGATAACATGTCTGCATTGGAAAAGGGCAGTCACTTGCCTTCTGACTCTCGAGTACTTTTTTTTTTTTTTTTTTTTTTTTTTTTTCTCGCTTTGCGTGAGTGCTCGCGAGGACCCTTTGTGTTGGGCTCTTGTGTCCTTGTACTTACATGCGATTTTTGTTTTTATGTGCGCGAACGCGAGCCATGTGCGTGAGAAAATGGATGATCTATGTCGGTTTTTGTGTGGCCGCGCGAGGCTTTTTGGGCTCCCACCAATTTTACCTTTATTTTTTTCTTTTTCTTCTTCTTCTTCTTCTTTGTCGCTACTTTTCTTTATGTGTGTCTTAGGTTTTTCCTCTTGGATATCAGTACCAATGAATTATTGTAAGGAAAAATACAAAAGGTTAAGTGACTGCGTTCGTGTGTGTGTGTGTTTTGTGTTGTGTGTGTTGTATGTTTTGAAAGTGTTAAATGTGTTGTATGCTGTATATGTTGTGTGTGTGTGCATGTGTTTGTGTGTGTGTGTTTTGTGTTGTGTGTGTTGTATGTTTTGAAAGTGTTAAATGTGTTGTATGCTGTACAGTATATGTTGTGTGTGTGTGCGTGTGTGTGCATGTGTTTGTGTGTGTATGTGTGCGTGTGTGTGTATGTATGTGTGTACGTTCTTACCTAATTGAAATATACTGGACAAGTCCAACTCTATCACCAGAAATGAAACTTGACTTTAAATTCATTTCCATCGTTTGACTGCACTATATCTTTTATTCAGGTTAAAACACAAATTGATGTACATGTACAGAAAATTATATATTTTTATATCGTTCAACCACCCGCACTTCTTTATCTCATTCTATATATTTTCATTGCTCGTTGTTGCTCTTCTCTTCTGTCCTATGCTAATAGATCTACGACGATTCATAGCGCTTAACACGGTAATCTTTCTATAAGAGTTTTTTTTTTCTTACAACCCATGGCTGGGTTATTTTCTTCTTTTTCTTCTTCTTATTCATCTTTTTTCTTCTTTTTCTTCTTTTCCTCTTCTTCATCATTCTTCTTTTTCTTCTTGTACTTCCTCTTCTTTTCTTTTTCTTCTTTTCTTCTTCTTCCAATCTAGATATTTCTACAATTTGCACGCTTGTGTGTGTGTGTGTGTGTGTGTGTGTGTGTGTGTGTTTGTGCACGTATTGACCTGTTTGTATCTACCTAATTATGGTAAACGTGTGTGTGTGTGTGTACGTGCGTGCATGTGCGTTCGTGTGTGTGTGTACCGTATCCCCTGTATCCTGTCGTATTCGTAAGTAATTGTCTTATGTCTTCGTGTCCCTGGCCACATGCATATTCTTGTACATTTGCATTCTTGAGGGGCATTCCTCTCCGTGCCGAAGAGAGCTTGGATGAGAACGCCAAGGGCCCCTGATCGAGCATCACACCTTGCCTTCCGTTGAGTGAGACAGAAGCTCTGGGCTTTGATTATCCTACGGGCTATTGTATGAAATATCTCTCTAATTAGATTGTAGTTTAATGAATGCTTGCTTTGTGAGGAAATTGATACGAGTATTGTCATAGACCACTGGACTGGAGGTGATTAAATATTTCAAGATACTGCGAAAGTGAGATGGCCATTTGACTAATGATTTTGTGTTTCTGAAATACGTATTTCTGTTCATTATTAACTCTCTCCTTCTCTCTCTGGATATGTGTGTGTATATATTGTGAGTGTAGATCACATGATTTAAGCAATTTTTTTTTAAATTATCTTTCGAATAACGCCGCCTTCTTCTTCCTCCCCTCCTCCTCCTCCTCCTCCTCCTCCTCCTCCTCCTCTTCCTCCTCCTCCTCCTCCTCCTCCTCCTCCTGGCGCTTCCTTCCTAACCTATTGTATTCTTCAGCGATGTTGATATATCGTACCACTGCAGTGTGTTAAATTTGGATTTGCGTCGTGTTGTTGTTGTACTGGTCTATTGAATTCAATGTGAATATGCAGTGGGCAGTGGCTTTGAGGGAATGTGTATTATCAGCTTAAGTGGCACTAGTTGATTTTGTGTTCTTCAGCTGTAAGAACTGGTACAGAGTGGATTCTCTAGAATTTGATACTGTATGCTTTCACTAATTGGTGTGAAAGTTGATTATATATTGTTTATTGAAATACCTAATTGTAGG
>NW_027467734.1:47500-80000 GCF_046742065.1 Oratosquilla oratoria
CTGGTACTCATAAACGTGGTGGCACATTAGGCACTTCTCGCTAGCATGATACTTGCTTTTGCTTTTTCGTTTGAGGAGCAACGATTTTGGTAACGATTTTTTTTTTTTTTTTTTTTTTTAATTTCCAAATGTCAAATTACTCTTGCGTCATCTAGTCAGGAACTGAATGACGAATTTAGAGAAGTTAAACCTAGAATACGAATTTTAGACAAATTCTTGAAATGTTCTTAAAGAAGTCTAGAATAATGTAACCGAAGTCGTTTCTACTCAAACCAAGTAGCAAAAGTGAGTAGCGTGCTAGCTTAGTGTGCCGTCACCTTTACTTTCTTCTGAACTCGATAATATAAAGCTGAATTGAGTAATGAACTGTACACGACGTTAGATTTATTTTCGTGGGAATTAATGTAAAGCACTGAATCTGTTACTGTATTACCAGTGCAGTGCCTGCAAGAAGTGGATTACGTACTTACGGTGGTATTCTTAAAAAAATTATTTTCCTTCCAAGGATTTATATAACATTTATATAAGGAAAGATTTTTTTAAGAATACCACCGTTGGGCATAATTTTGGTTGTTTGACTGGTTTTGGTTTTGTGTGAGTATTGTCTGCATAAGACATCAGGAATGGCCCCAAGAATGATTTGTGTGGTGGTGAATATAGTTTTGGTTGTTAGACTGGTTTTGGTTTTGTGTGAGTATTGTCTGCATAAGACAAAGGAATGTTTCCAAGAATAATTTGTGCGGTGGTGAATATAATTTAGATATAATTTAGTTTGTTAGACTGGTTTTGGTTTTGTGTGAGTATTGTCTGCATAAGACAACAGGAATGACTCCAAGAATGATTTGTGCGGTGGTGAATATAATTTAGGTTGTATTGGAGCTTCTTCGGGAAGACCGTGGAGACGTCAACGCGTGAGTGAACCAATCCATCCCAGGCGCATGATCCCAATTGATGACGATGACGAACATAATGCAATAAAAAAATCTAACAGCCCGGCATTTAACTGTAATTGGATAGGATAGTGGTAGCAGTAGTGTTAGTTCATCCTCTATCGCCTAGTTGCCCTGTTTTCTTAATTGTAGCTTAGTATAGTAAACACAGCCTCGTTAGGGCCAGTAGGCTTGCTATTGTTTGTTCTTTGTGTTCCTTTGTGTTTGATACACGAGCGGAGGTTATCCTGACGTTTCTTCCTTCACATCACTTCCTCAAGGAATAGACACAGATTGTCCAGCTGTGAGGTTCACCTGGAAGAGTGCGAGCTCAGAGGGAGGGTATAAGCGTTTCTTTATATGAAATCAATGGTAAATGGAGTAGAAGCACATTTTTTCTCCAGCCGACCCTCTCCCCAACTTTTATTTGTTTGTTTTGCTTGTTTGTTGTTTCTTAGGGAGTAGTGGGGCGTACAAACAAAAGTTGATTAGTAATGGGGCGTGGAAGCAAGGGCTTATTATTACAGGGTGTGGAGCGGTACAAATGACTTAGAATCATATGGCCCTGTTCACACTGGTGGTCTGAACCGTGGCGGTTCAGTTACAGTACAGGTTAGTGGAAGCGTTCACACACAAACGCGCAGGTTTTCCTTGACCATGTGGAACAGCCGCGATTTCCGCGCGGTTCAAACCGCTCGTGTGAACAGGACCTAACTGTACAGTTGTTACGAGTATAGTTCGAATCTAGTGTTATTCCTTGAGAATGACCCTCAAGACATTAGTTATTGATGTAAAAAGGAGGGACTGAAGGGGTTATCACACTGGGCTTCCACGGGCTTGCGACAGTTGAGAGTTCGTTTGAGTAAAAACGACTTCGGTTACAATATTTGAATTTTCAAATTACAAAATTTCAAATCATCTTTCCGTCATATATAGCAAAGCAAAATAATGAACTAAGAAATTGTAAACCTAGACGAGTGTTAGACATACTGTTGAAATGTTCTTGGAGAAGTCTAGATTTCCGTAAACGAAGTCATATTCTAGTTATTCAGATGGAGGTTGGAGGTAGAATGTCGAAGGAAAAATAGCCCATTGTGATAACCCTTTAACAAACTCTCCAGCTTAACCCCTTAAAACCTAATGGACACTACAATGATTTTCTTCTGGTTAATATTTCATTATAAAGGTGTCTGTGTGCCTCAGCAAGTTGAAAGATCTCTCAATCAACCTTTTCAACACGGAGAGATTTTCCACAACCTAATAAAATCGCCTGGCTACAGTAAGATTGAGTACTAATACTTATGGGATTCTGTTCATTGTCATCAACTTTCTTTAAGTTGGGGTCGATGGGGTTGAGGTTGGGTGGTGGGCTACTTCTAGGTCTGGAAAGGTTTGCGTCGTGGAATACATAAGAACATTAGAATGAAGGAGACTGCAAGAGACCATGAGGCCTACACTAGGCAGTTCCATGTCCATTACCACCTGTCATCCTCATACATAATAGCTGCCCTGAACATAATCTAAGCCTAGCAAAATTGTATACAAAGAACATAAGAATGAAGGAGACTGCAAGAGACCATGAGGCCTACACTAAGCAGTTCCATATCCATTACCACCTGTCATCCCCATACATAAAAGCTGCCCTGAACATAATCTAAGCTTAGCAAAATTGTCTAACTAGAACATGATTTGGTTTAATGTTACGAACTCCCCTCCCCCCTATCAGGAGTCTAGGACGATGCCCCTCACAGAGGAGTTTGTAACGTGGAATTTAATGAACCATGCCTTTGGTCCAACTCGCCGGTGGCAGGGTTCGAACCGCCGTCACCTCGACCTCCGCCGCAAGTAGTGACGCTCTAAACCGCCCGGCCAGCGAGTATTCAGAAACATAATCCTCATATATATATATATATATATATATATATATATATATATATATATATATAATTTAGTGCTGTGTACAGGAAATATTTTATTAGCTCTATTGAGCATATCAGATACATTCCCGAAAGCTGCATCCAACAGTTGAAGGAATAATAGCCCAGTGTGATAACGCGTACTGGAACCTTCCCTTCAATCTCCGTCACCTTCAACTCGTGGTTCTTTGTGCGACTTTGCTGTTCACTTTCCCGTGATGACATTTGAATAACCACGTAACACTTGGCTTATATTCCCTCCCTATCGGTATAGGTTCAAGGGTGATATAAGCAAGGTCATCATATTAAGACAACAGGGTGGGACTAGTAGTAATGGGAAGGTTTGATGTTGTAGAACCTTTGTAAAATAAGACTTATTGACCCAATGTCGGAGAATGAGATCAGATGGACAGAAAATCTGTATATTTCGACCACTATCTGTGGTCCTCTTCTGCTGAAGAGGACCACAGATAGTGGTCGAAATACACATATTTTCTTACCTCATTCTTAGTAGTAATGGGTTTGAATTGGGCAGATTTGGGTTTTTAGAAGGCAATGGACAAGAACTGTTTTACCAACAGAGTAATTAACGAATAGAAAATTTAGTAACTATGTAGTGAGCGTTGAAACTAGGGAGTGTTACAGAAGACTAGACAACGCTATGGATAGTGATGACAGGTTGTAAGGGACAATAAACTCCCTAGTGTAGGCCTTATGGTCTCACAGTCTCCTACATTCTTAAGTATCTTATTCCGAGGTCACAGGGTGTCCGTTGTCTCGCGGTCTTTCTGTTGTGGTCTGCTGGAGGTGCTATGTGGACAGTATGCATCGTCATGGTATTGATTCTTTCCGGATAGTTTATGGGGCCACAAGTTGGCACTCTTCCGCGACCTGCGTGGCACCTTCTCCCCACCAGCCATTCTCTTCTCCTCCTCCTCCTCCTCCTCCTCTTCCTCCTCTTCCTCCTCCTCCTCTTCCTCCTCTTCCTCCTCTTCCTCCTCCTCTTCTTCCTCCTCTTCTTCCTCCTCTTCCTCCTCCTCCTCCTCCTCCTCGTCCTCCTCCCACCTCTCTTCCTTCCGCTCCAGTACTTCTTTCTATTGTTCCTCTTCTCCCTTCATACATTCTTTTGCTCCTCCTCCTATTCCTCTTCCTATTCCTCTTTCTTCTGCTCCACTACTTCCTTCTCTTGTTCCTCCATCCACTCCTTTTACTTTCCCTCCTATTTCTCTTCCTTCTCCTTCACTGCCTCCTCCTCCTATTCCTCTTTCTTCTGCTCCACCACTTCCTCCTCCTATTCCTCTTCTCCCTCCATCCACTCGTTTGCTCCTCTTCCTATTACTCTTCCTTCTGCTTCACTGGTTCCTCTTTCTATTCCTCTTCCTTCTGATCTACTGCTTCCTCCTCTTTCTCCTCTTCCTCCTCCTCACACCCCTCTTCCTCCTGCAACAGTACTCCTTTCTCTTGTTCCTCTTCTTCCTTCGTCCATTCTTTTTGCTTTCCTTCTGATTCCTCTTCTTTCTGTTTCACTAATTCCTCTTCCTCTTCCTCTTCCTCTTCCTTCTGACCTACTGCTTCCTCCTCTTTCTCCTCCTCCTCCTCCTCCTCCACTCCTTCCTCCTGTTCATCCTCTTTCTCCTTATACTCCTCCTCACGTTCCTCTTTCTCTTCTTCCTGTTCATCTTCTTCCTCCTTATACTCCTCCTCCTCACGTTCCTCTTTCTTGTCTTCCTCCTCTTCCTTATCTTTCTCCTCATCCTTATCTTTCTCCTCATCCTCATTGGGACTCTTCCTCGACCAGAGCGGCACCTCTTCCTCCTATTCCTCTTCCTTTGGGTCCTCTTCTTCCTCCTCCACCTCCTCCTCCTGTTCATCATCTTCCTCCTCCTACCTCTCCCCTCCTCTCTCTCCCCCTTTTCCTACTTCACCTCTTCCACCTGTTTATCATCATCCTCCTTCTTCTCCTCCTCCCCCTCCTCTTCCTCTACTTCTTCCTCCTCTAACCCTTCCTCCTGTTCATCATCTTCCTCCTCCTACTCCTCCTCCCTCTCCTCTCTCTCCTCTTCTTCCTCCTCCACCCCTTCTTTCTGTTCATCATCTTCCTCCTTCTACTCCATCTCCCCCTACTCTTCTCCTCTTCCTCCTCCTACTTCTCCTCCCCTTCCTCTCTCTTCTCATCTTCCTCTTCCTTATTTTTCTTCTCATCCTCATTTTTTCATCCTCACTCTTTTCTTAGCTCTCTTTATTTCTTTCTCTTTCATCTCTACCTCACCTTTCTTCGCTTTTTCTTCCTTCCTCTATTTTTCCTCCTCCTCCTCCTCCTCCTCCTCCTCCTCCTCTTCTCCTTCTTGCTGCTGCTCTTCTTCCTCCTCCTCCTCCTCCTCCTCCTCTTCCTCTTCCTCTTCTTCCTCCTTATTCTCCCAAGTGTCATCTCATTCCCGCTCCTATTCCTCACTCTTCTTCACCTCTTTCATTTCCTCTACTTCCTCCTCCTCCTCCTCTTCCTTAATCTCCCTTTTGTCATCTCCTATTCCTCCCCTTCCTTTACTTCCTTTTTCATCTCCTCTACTTCTTCCTCCTCCTTCTCCTTCATATTGTCATCTACTACTTTTCCTCCTCCTTCTTTACCTCTTCCTGCCCCACTTCCTCCTTCCTCCCTCCTCCTCCTTCCTCCCTCCTCCTCCTTCCTTCTTCCTTCCTTCCTTTTACTTCTTACTCCTTCATGTTCTTCTTCTCCTTCCCTCTTTCACTTCCTCTTCTTCCTCGACATCCTCCTCCTCCTCCTCCTCCTCCTCCTGCTCCTCCTCCTCCTGTTTCTTTTCCTCTTCCTCTGGATTTATATCCCTCTTCTTCTCCTGTCTCTTCTTCCTCCCATTCATTTTCTTCCTCTTCTTCCTCCTCTTTTTTTCTCTTCTTTTCTTGTCCTTCTTTTCTTCATTCTTTTTCCTCTCTTCCTCCTCCATATGGAGTCTTTACAGCTTTCGTTGTATGTAATCACTATTTTCGGAATTTCAATGTCACCCATACGGTCCAGAGTCACACAGGATTGTTCTATATTTGGAGACAACTCTACAAACTCACACACACACACACACACACACACACACACACACACACACACACACACACACACACACACACACACACACACACACACACACACACACACACACACACACACACACTCTCTCTCTCTCTCTCTCTCTCTCTATGGACACCCAGCACAAAAAATATAAAGAAATTAGAAAGATTCCAAAGACCAACGACAAAGATGGCACCAACATGTTCAAAATTGACATACGAACAAAGATTGTCCAAACTGGAACTACCAACCCTGGAACAAAGAAGAGAAAGGGGAGATCTACTGGGCATTTACAGAATCATGAAAGGTATGGAAGTCCTTGAAAGAGAAGATTTATTAAAGTGGGATAAAAGAAAACAAGAGGACATGGAAAGAAACTCAAAAAGGGTAGTTATAGAGGAGATCTGAAAAAAATATATATAGTTTTCCACACAGAGTGGTGGATGTCTGGAACAAATTGGGCCAAACGTATGTGCAAAAACCATACAAGAATTTTAAAACAGACTAAATGCTGAGAGATACAAAGACGGGTCACTACGAGCATAGCTCCCTTCCCGTATAATACAATTAGGTAAATACAACTAGGTAAACACACACACACACACACACACACACACACACACACACACACACACACACACACACACACACACACACACACAGAAGTGTCCACATAGAGTGGTGGACACTTGGAACAAACTGGACGAAACAATAGTGTGTACAAAAACCCTACACGGATTTAAGAGCAAACTAGACACTGCGAGATACAAAGGCGGGACACCACGAGCGGAGCTCCCCTTCCCGTAAGATACAACTAGGTAAACACACACACACACACACACACACACACACACACACACACATAAACAAATAAATAAATATTCTTAATTATACATCCTTCTATCCATTCATCTTAAATTCCTTCTTGACCATCTCCTCTATAAATCCACCTTTTTCTGGCCACTTTCCCCCCAAGGATTGAAGCGTCGGTTATCGGTGACGAAATGAATTTACCTCTTCGGTTCTTGTACCTCCTCAGGCTCTCTCTCTCTTCCCTCGCTTCCTACGTCTGCTTCCCCCCCCCCTCCTGCCTCCCTGCGGTAACCCATTGGATACAATGTTAAACACATGACCAGGACGTCATGAGTTCGATTCCCGGGGCCTGCTGCGGGTTTCTTGCGTTGGTGAGTCCCGGCCAGGCAGGGAGGCGAACCCAACATCGGCAAAAAAAAAAAGAAAAAAAAAAGAGAGAGAGAGAGAGAGAGAGAGAGAACGGCCCGCCGGTTTCTCACCTCTCACCTCCCACCTCTCTCCCCCTCCTCCCCTTCCGTCTGGCGCCCTCTCCCTTCATATCATCTCGCATGCATTTGGGAACATTTTTTGTTGACCTGACCTCCAACTGAGTTTTTATTCAAGAGAGCCCACATCGTCCCCTTTCCCCCCCTTCCCCTTTCCCCCTTCCCCTTTTCCCCTTCCCCCTTTCCCCCTTCCCCCTCTCAGCCTTCCCTCCTCCTTACCTTTCCCCTTCCCCCTTTCCCTCTTCCCCCTTCCCCCTCTCTCCTTCTCTTTCCCCTTTCCCCCTTTCCCCCCCTCCCCTTCTCTTTCCCCTTTCCCCCTTTCCCCCCTCCCCTTCTCTTCCCCGTTACCCTTTCCCCCTTCCCTTCTCTTCCCCCATTTCTTTCACCCTTTCCTCCCTTACCCCTTCCCCCTTTCCTCCCTTACCCCTTCCCCCTTTCCTCCCTTCCCCCCTTTCCCCTCCTCTTCCTTCTCCCCTTCTTCGATGTATTCTGATAATTAATATGATTGTGACTTAAGTTCTCAACTGGTTCATTTAGTCCTTAAGGCGTCATCACACTGTGCAGCTTCCACGGTCTTCACCAGCTCCGACCGTTGAAAGTTCGTTAGAGTAAAAAACGACTTCGGTTACAATATTTGAATTTTCAAATCTCCAAATTTCAAATTATCATAAACAGCAAAACTGAATGATGAACTAAGAGGTTGTGAACCTAGAGGAATGTTAGTTATACTGTTGGGATGTTCTTAGAGAAATCTAGATTTCTGTGAGCGAAGTCAGAATCTAGTTATTCAAATGAAGGTTGGAGGTAGGATGTTGAAGGCAAAATAGCCCAATATGATAACCCCTTTATAGCCTGGGCTACTGAGGAAGATAAAGAGAAAGGGCTGACAGTAGCCATGATAGGAAAAGGAAGAAAGCCACTCTGCACAGAAGCCTCGTTTCACACGTATCGACTTTTTGCCGTGCGCCGTCCACGGCACGACGTCGTGCTGTTACTTAACCACAGTTGTCTATGGACGTTTTCACACGTCTTGACATGTGGAAGCGTCTATACATACCCATGGTTATTAGAGAAAACGACGTCGTGTTGTAGACGGCGCACGGCGAAAAGTCGATACGTGCGACGCGAGCCGAAGAGGCTAATGCGATTAAAGGCTGATAACAGATATTCGATGATAACGTCGCTAAACTTGAGACCCTCTCTCTCTCTCTCTCTCTCTCTCTCTCTCTCTCTCTCTCTCTCTCTCTCTCTCTCTCTCTCTCTCTCTCTCTCTCTCTCTATCGACCTCTATCTCCCTCTCCCTCATTCTCTCTCTGACTCACTTTCTCAGTCTCTCTCTCTTTCTTTCTCTGTTTTCTCTTCTTCTGTGTGTGTCTCTTTCTCTCTCTCTCCTCTGTTCTCTTTGTTTCTCTATGTGTGTCTCTCTCTCTGTCTCTCCCCCCCCCCTCTCTCTCTCTCTCTCTCTCTCTCTCTCTCTCTCTCTCTCTCTCTCTGTCTCTCTCTCTGTCTCTCTCTCTCTGTCTCTCGCTCTCTCTCTCTCTCTCTCTCTCCCCTCTCTCTCTTTCTCTTTCTGTCTCTCGCTCTCGCTCGCGCTCTCTCTCTGTCTCTCGCTCTCGCTCGCTCTCTGCTCTCTATCTCTATCTCCATATCTCTATCTATCTCTATCTCTATCTCTATCTCTCTCTCCTCCTCTCTCCTCTCCTCTCTCTCTCTCTCTCTCTCTCCTCCCTCTCTCTCTCTCTCTCCCTCTCTCTCTCTCTCCACTCTCTCTCTCCTCTCTCTCCCCTCTCTCCTCTCTCTCCTCTCTCTCTCTCTCTCTCAACACCTCTCTCTCTAACTCTCTCTCTCTCTCTCTCTCTCTCTCTCTCTCTCTCTCTCTCTCTCTCTCCTCTCCCTTCTCTCTCTCTCTCTGTAGTTCCTCCTGTGCGTCCTGAGTTCTGCTTCGTTTGGCCGACTGCGCCACGGCCTCCGCCTCGCGCACTTCCTCCTTCCCTCCTCCCCTATATCATAGCTCGGCTTTCTCCTCCACCTACCTCCTCCCACTCCTCCTCCCATTCTTCCTCCTCCTCCTCCTCATTCTGTTTCTCCTACTTCTCCTACTCCTCTTTCTCCTTTTCCTCCCACTCCTTCTACTTCTCTTACATCCCTTTCTCCTCTTCCTTCTCTTCCTCCTCTTCCTCCTCCTACAACTACTTCCACTACTACTCCCCCTACTCCTACTACTCCTCCTACTCCTCCTCCTCTACCTATCCTCCTCCTCCTACTACTACTACCACTACTACTCCCCTACACCTACTACTCCTCCTTCTCCCCAACTCCTCCTACTCCTCCTACTCATCATCTACCTATCCTCCTCCTCCTCTTTTCTCTTCCCCTTCCTCCTACTGCTATTACTCCTCCTCCTCCTCCTCCTCCTCCTCCTCTTCCTCCTTTTCCTCCTACTCGTCCTACTCCTCCTGCTACTACTCTTGCTACTCCTCCTCGCCCTCCTCCTCCTCCTCACCCTCCTCCTCCTCCTCCTCCTACACCAACCATGGAAGGATCAGTAGGTCTGTTACTGTTCGTCTCTCCATGTAACTCCTTCTATTCTTCATTTTCCTTTTCTCCTCTTCTTTTGTTTTCCTTCTTCCTCTGCATCTGTCACCTTCCGCCTTCTTCCTCCTGGTCTCCCTCCTCCTCCTCCTCCTCCTCCTCCTCCTCCTTCCTCTTCCTCTTCTTTCTGATCTTTCTCCTACTTCATCTCCTCTTTATGCGCTTTCTTCTGCTCTCTCTCACTCTCCCACTTATGCTTCTCCCCTCCTCTTCCTCCTCCTCCTCCTCCTCCTCTTCCTCCTCTTCCTCCTCCTCCTCTTCCTCCTACACTTCTTCCTGCGCTTCACCTTCCTTCGTACAGTAATCTTGTTGATCCTATTATCCTCCCTCCTTCTCCTCCTTCTTCTCCTCTTCCTTCTTCTTCTCCTCCTTTTTTTCTTTTTCTTCTTCTTCTTGTACTACTTCTCTTCGTGTTCTCTTCCTTCGCTTTCCTCTTAATCCCGACCTTCCTAATTCTACTTTTCCTCCTCCTCCTCCTCCTCCTCCTCCTCTTCTTTCTCCTCTTCCTCCTCCTCCTCTCTCTCTTCTCCTCCTCCTTCTTCCCTTTCTCTTTCTTCTCCTTCTCCTCCTTCCCCTCTTTCGTTTTCTTCTTTTCCTTCTTATTTTCCCTCTCCTCCTCCTCTTTCTTCTTCTGATCTTTCTCCCTCCTCTTCCTCCTTCCTCTTCCAAGATCTCCTTACTCCTCTTTCTACACCTCCTCCCTCCTCTACCTTCTCACACACCTCCTGATTCTCCCTTTCTTCCTCCTCCTCCTCCTCATCCTCCTCTTCCTCCTCGTCCACCTTTTTCCACCACTCCCATATCCTACTCTTCCTTCTCCTCTTCCCTCTCCTCTTCTTTCTCTTCCTTCTCCTCTTCCTTCCCTCCTCCTCCTTTCCTTACTCCCTTTCTTCCTAGGATTCATTTCCACTTTTGTCCTTCTCCTCATCTCTCTTCCCCCTCCTCCTCCTCCTCCTCCTCCTCCTCCTCCTCCTTCCCCTTCCCCTTTGCTATTTTCTCTGTTCTTCAGAAATTCAATTATTCATCTTATTTGTCCAACTTACTGTATTCCATTGTTCTCTTCTATTTCTCCTCCAGTCCTCCCCTCACTTCCTCCCTCCCTCCTTCCCTCTCTCCTTCCCTTCCTCACTCCCTCCCTCCCTCACTCCCTCACCTCTGCCTCCACCCTTCCCCTTGAACTTGATTACATAAATATATTAATTTGATTTTGACCCTCAGCTCTCTCTATCTATCTATCTTACTCTCTATCTCTCTATCTCTCCCTCTTTCTCCATCTCTCTCTCCCTCTCTCTCTGGCTCTATCTCTCTCTCTCCCTCTCTGTCTCTTTGTTTCTGTCTATTTCCCCCCATTCTCCCCCTCCCCCCTCTCTCTCTCTCTCTCTCTCTCTCTCTCTCTCTCTCTCTCTCTCTCTTTCTCTTTGTGTGTGTCTCATTGTCTCTCTCCTCTCTGTCTTTTTGTTTCTGTCTCTGTTTCTCTCCCCCCTCCTCCCCCCTGTCTGTCCCTCCCCCCACTCTCTCTCTCTCTCTCTCTCTCTCTCTCTCTCTCTCTCTCTCTCTCTCTCTCTCTCTCTCTCTCTCTCTCTCTCTCTCTCTCTCTCTCTCTCTCTCTTTCCTGGCTAACTTCATCCCTTATCATTCTTGGACGCGATTCTATTTTGTTCCATCGCTGGCGGTGATGCTCTCTTGTTTTCGTAGCCAATAAGTGAAATGAATTCTTTGGAGATTTCTTTTCTCTATAGTTCGCCTTTATCTCCTGAAAGAACGAAAGGACTTCCGTATGTATATGTATATATATATATATATATATATATATATATATATATATATATATATATGTGCTATTAAGAATACGGGTACGTGTGTTCACTGATGCAAAGTAGACCACTTGGAAAAAGAAACTAACGAAACAGAGCGCTTTCGTATATTACATCTTCAGTGCAAATAAGTACTATAATACTCTGTGTTCTGCTAATAGGTTATACTTTGAAACTCCTTTAAGCATGTGAACAATGTCGAAGAAAACGTGATATACCCCCCACCCCCTCTCAAGAGGAACCTGTCCCTTACCTGAAAGGTTGTTTTCGCACGCATCGACTTTTCGCCGTGCGGCGTCCACAACACGTCGTCGCACTCTCAAATAACCATGGGTGTGTATGGATGCGTTCGAACGTGGTAGTGGTCGAGACGTCTGAAGGCGTCCATAGATATCCATGGCTGTTTGAGAGCACGACGTCGTGTCGTGGACGGCGCACGGCGAAAAGTCGATCCGTGCAAAACGAGTCAAAAGGGGGAAATATATTGTTTTCTTTCTGCAGTCGGAGCTGTTATAAAGACAGAGAAACATAAGTCGGTCGCCTTTCTTGTAGAACAAATGTTAAGGAAAACATATCTGCGATGTGTAGTATTCTTCCACTAATTGGATATGTAATCAAGGTGAGTAATTGGCCTGCCTGGCCGGGGGATTCTTCGTATTTCGTAGAAATATAAGTTGATTGTCTCTCTTGTACTTTTGAGATTAAATATATGTATATATGTATGTGTGTGTGTATGTGTATATATATATATATATATATGTGTGAGTGTATATATATATATATATATATATATATATATATATATATATATATATATGCTGGTACATTGTGACATGTTGAAGAAGGTGGAAAAAGAAGTCACGGGTCTAGTTCCGAGTTCCTGAGTTTATTCCTGACCGGTTTCGCTCAATGCTTCTTCAGAGCGAAACCGGTCAGGAATAAACTCAGGAACTCGGAACTAGACCCGTGACTTCTTTTTCCACCTTCTTCATAAATATATATAATATATATATATATATATATATATATATATATATATATGTATGTATGTATATATGTATAATGAGAAGAAATGAATGAAAAAATAATAATGAATACAGTAAAAGCTGTCGAGCCTCCGAGCCCACCCCCCCTCCCCCCCTTCCAGCCGCCCCTTGCTATTGTCCCCGGCCCCCGCTACCGCGCCGCCTCAACAACCGCAAGCGTGAGCTACAAGGTCTCTCCGGCTCCTCATTATTCGTCCATTGGCGGCGGCGACGGCACTTTTCCTTCGGCTTTCACATCCGCTTTCTGCTCCGTTTCCGTTCCTTTTCCTTTTATATTATTATTATTATATATATATATAAATATATATATATATATTTTTTTTTTTTTAGTTTTATTTATTTGTCAGTTTATTTTATTTGTTTGTTTATCTATTTATTTCTTCATTTATCTATTTAATTTTGTTTGTTTATTTATTTATTTGTTTATTTATTTATTTAATTCTTTACTGGCGTCTCTTTCCCTACCATTCTGTCTTTTTCCTCCTTTAGTTATTCCTATATTTCTTTCGTTCTCTTGTTTTGATGTTCCACCCTGAGGGTGACTTTTTTTTTTTTTTTTTTTTTTATTTTTTTTTTTTTTTTTTGTAATTATGATCATCTTACGTGTCCTAACGCTCTCCGCTATTTTCTATCGCCCAGAGATCCCTTGTGAGTGAAATAAAATTGTGATTTCTTTTTCAACCCGTGGCGTCAAGTTTCCTCCAAAACTGAATAGAATTAGTCTTCCGTTAACCAAAACAAAATATGTAAAGGTGACGCGGAAACTTCAGAGGTCGATTCGATTCACACAGCAAAAATCTCGAATGGGACATTTGATGGATTGACCGATTGACTTGCTTATTTCCTTCTCCATTAATTTATCTATTTATCATTTTTCATATATTCATCTATTCATTGATCTATATCATATCCTTTCTCTACCAAGGAGCCAAGGAAAATGAATGAAATATTCTATGGAAGCAACAAGACCATATATGGAAGAAAGGACATTTTTGTAGAAAAGGAAGTCCATAGCTCCTGACTTCACAGTTTCTGTTCTTGCGAACTCTTGATAGATTCCTCCCGAAGAAGGACAGAAGCCATCTCATGTCCCTAAGAATGGAAGAGGCTGTAAGAGACCATAAGGCCTACACTAGGCAGTTCCATGTCCTATATCACCTGGCGTCCCTATTCCTAAAGTCGTTTAATCTTCTTGAAATAAGTTATCGTTTCAGCGCTCACCACATGGTCTCTCTCTCTCTCTCTCTCTCTCTCTCTCTCTCTCTCTCTCTCTCTCTCTCCCTCTCTCTCTCTCGTTGAAACTATTTAGCGTCAGCCAGAATAATAGTGGAATGTTCCACAAATTACATAATTAGAATCTCGTATCGTTATGTATCATATGTATGTTTGTGCATTAAAATTAGTTAAAATTTACACAGGTGTTCATGTGTTTGACACCATATGCAAGAAAATTTCATTAGCTTTCATTTGGTACCACTTTCAATGCTATAGCATCAACCTCTGGGAAGCTACAATGAAAACAAAGACATAATATCCCGAATTTTGCAGCGTTTTTGAAAAAGGTCAACAATAAAACTACATGGCTCCTGAGGCAGGCACAGCCAAGGTCCAAGATCAAAGCAACTGGTATATTCAGTTAATTTAGACCTTGGAGAATGGGAATGATATCAGTTTGCATAAGTTTGATGAAAAAGGTTTCATTTGAAGAGGTCTAAGGTAACATAGACGGCCGTAGTTCCACATCAGGAACGTCCTCAAATGTTAATAAAATCGTCCGGCGTCAGGCAGAATAAAATGTGTAGAGTGCGACACTGACCCTAAGAGGGAACCGGAATCCTACAAAACCACAGCAGCGTAGCTTCCAAATTTTGATTTTATTGTGACTAATGACAGACATTTTTATTCATCTTAAGGCAGCGTTTCCCAGAACCCTTTCCGACCCCAGCGCCCCCTGTAGTCACGTCGGAGAGGTTCATCTCCCCCTAATTAATATCTTATTACTAGAAGGATAAAGGAAGGTGTGTGTGTGTGTGTGTATTCACCTTGGTCTTTGGATCACGTGTTGGACTCGTGATCGACAGCTATTTCCCTCCCGGAAGAGAGCTCAGAGCTCGTATGACCGATCTATGGGTAATGCTATGACCTTTCACACACACACACACCCAACTCCCCGCCCACGAGAGTCAGAGTAACGACCCGAAGCACAGCGATACCGAAATAATTTCGGCCCTGGGCAGGATTCGAACTGGTTACTGCGAGAACCATCGTACTTCCCAGTCCAGCGCTCTACCAACTGTGCCACCGTGTGTGTGTGTGTGTGTGTGTGTGTGCGTGTGCATAGCTTCCTAGCAACCCCCTCAACACCCCCAGGGGGGCGCCAGCACCTCAGGTTGAGAAACCCTGGCTTACAGAGTTACCCCGATGGAGTGGCTTTAGGACAGAAGTTCTTAACCTTTTTCAGCGCCCTTAGTACCCCTTGATAATTCAAAAAAAAATATTCTCGTACACCCATCCAATACAAATACAATGCAAACATAAGAAAAGGATTAGTGATACAAACCTTGCTTTGCTTTCTCATTGTAAATATATTGTACCATTGCACTGGGTATCATATCTCGTAACCTCACCCCCCCCCCACCCCCCACCCCCGGGGTTCAAGGTTGCGTACCCCTTAAGAACATAAGAATGAAGGAGACTGCAAGAGACCATAAGGCCTACACTAGGGAGTGCAGGTTCCCCCCATGTTAAGAACCGCTGCTTTAGGGTCAATACGGTGTGGCGTGAAGGAGGCCATACACGCTCAGTTATATTGCACAAGCCTCGGAAACTGCCATTACGCTTGGCCTTGACCGCTACGGTCGATGGATGAAGCTTGTGAAAAATGGATTGTCGAGACAATGACACGAGCTTTGCTCCAGAGAATAACAGGTATTTTTTTTCCTCGTCTGAAGTTACATTATCGAGTTAAAAAGAACTCGATTCTTATTTTACGCGCTCGTTAAATTTAACCTCTTCTCCCGTTGGTGGGAGCTAGAACGAGTTTTGAAAAACCGTAGATAATAGTAAAAGAGGTTAACATCATTCCAGTAATCTTTGCCTTTGTTTGTTATACAGTACACGTCCTAGATTCGGCAATGTTTTGCCTTCTTCGTAAACGCCAAAAAAAAAAAAAAAAAAAAAAAAAAAATCAGACCTGATCATTATGACCTGTCTGGAGGTAAAAACTCGCAATTTCACTTCCACGCCGTGAGTAACACTTTACTAAGTAATTTGCTGAGTACAAGTTCGTGAATGCCCTACCGATCACATATCGACAAAGTCCACTTTTCAAACACCAACGTAACGACCCACATTAAAAAAAAGGCTTCGCAACTCAACTTGTATGAAATTAATTGTCCAACCTATCGATCACGTACAGGATCCATTATGCAATTAATCAATCTATCACACGACTGTAGACTGTCATGCAGCTTCCAATAGTCGGTTCGTTTTGATGTGGTTACACAGGCTTCAGTGCCTACAAACATTGGACGGGAGTTGATACTTAGATCAAAACTAAAGTGTTTATCGACCTGTCTCTTACTTATACAGGGTGGGTGACGATCAACACCGTGTGAGATCGAAATCTTTATTGGTACGACGTTTTGCTTGTTACAGCTTTTTCAAGTACAGACATATGGCAAACACTCTGAGTACATATAGGCCGATTGGGAAGGAACTATATGTACTTGAAAAAGCTGTAACAAGCGAAACGTCGTACCAATAAAGGTTTCGATCTCGCACGGTGTTGATTCTCACAGTCTTGTCGGCTTTTGCCATTGTGTTTCAACAGGGTGGGTCAAAAGGGATTAGGGGATTGCAATTTGTGATTATTTCTTTATTAAATGACCTTAGACCCGATGTGTGGTTTCAGCAATATGAGGCAACTGCTCGTTCCGAAAGAGAGAGAATACAGTTTCTGAGGCACTGGTTCTGTATAGTATTAAAACCCCATACATGTATTTGTAACAGTTATGCAGTTATCAAGAATTGAAACCTCTCGGTGACATATGGGCCGCTCTGTACTGGATTCTCTTTCTCTTTCTTTCTGTCTCTGTCTGTCTCTCTCTCTCTCTCTATCTATCTCTGTCTCTCTTTCTATCTCTTTTTCTCTCTTTATCTCTTTTTTCTCTGTCTCTTTGTCTCTCTTTCACACGCACACACATACATACACACACACACACACACACACACACACACACACACACACACACACACACACACACACACACACACACACACAACGAGCATAGCTCTTCTCCCGCCAAATACAACTAGGTAACTAGGTAAATACACACACACACCCTTCCTCCCACCTTCCCCCTCGGTGTCTGTAAGCCCCCCTTTAACCCATCCAAAATCTCTGTCAGTCACAGCCTGCCTGGTAAATTGGTCACAGAGCGTCATTACCATCTAGATGCCTTTCATTCAGGCGAAAGAGCCGCCATTGCAAATAGCCCGATGTCTAGCGAGGTAGTAAGATGCGCTCACTTTATAGAAAGTTGAACGTATCTCTCCAAGTTTCCTAATATTTTCTCTCTTTTATTCTCAGAAGATCAGTACGCCACTCGTGTTTGAGGAGTGTTTCTCAACAAGGGGTCCATGGAACCCCTAGGGGGGCTCACAGAAACCTACCAAGGGGTCCATGGACCCCTAGGGGGGCCACAGAAACCTACCAAGGGGGCACAGAAACCTTCCAAAGGTGTCCATGGACCCCTTGGGGGGCACAGAAACCTTCCAAGGGGTTCATGGACCCCTAGGGGGGCCCACAGAAACCTACCAAGGGGTCCATGGACCCCTAGTGGGGGCCACAGAAACCTACCAAGGGGTCCATAGACACCTAGTTGGGCCACAGAAACCTTCCAAGGGGTCCATGGACCAATTGGGGGTGGGGCACAGAAACTTTCCAAAAGTGTCCATGGAGCCCTAGAGGGGCCACAGAAACCTTCCAAGGGGTCCATGGACTCTTTGGGGGGGGCACAGAAACCTACCAAGGGGTCCATAGAACCCTAGAGGGGGCACAGAATCCTACCAAGGGGTTCATGAACCCCTAGGTGGGCCACAGAAACCTACCAAGGGCTCCGGAGAACGGGGAATCAACATCCTATTTTATTTTTCATTTTCACTGATTTCTTTTCTTTTATTTTTTGTGTTATGTTTGTACAATGGAAACAATCAAACCTCCAATTCCTGTGAGAAGAAAAACTTTTGTTAATAATTCTTACATATAAATGTAAATACCAACGTTTTTTTTGCCCTTACAAGCGAGGTAGCCAAATAACAAAAGCATCAAATCCACTCCCACCCATTCCACCCCCCACATACTCCACTCCCACTCACCCCCTTCCCTCCCTCTTATTTTGGCTCCTCCTGGATGACAGGTCATCCCTGCATCTCGCCCTGGGTCAGAAGCAATGTAGCAAGACACAGCACATCTACAGCAAGGCCGCTTCATTTAATCGGCGACCCCCCCCCCACAACTCTCCGTCCCTTCATGCAGAAAAAGAGAAGACGGGGAGAAATCCTTTCGGGCTGCGTTAGAATATTATTCATACAAATGTATAATGATTATGTCCTATCTAATACCGTATCAAGGGGTCCTCTGGATGTATAAGTCGATATAAGAGATCCACAAAGCTTGAAAAATTGATAAACATTGCTTGAGGACATGTAATACCACAGACTCGGGAGTAGACACGTGATCTGTAATGATTCGTGAGATGTCAGTTCCTTTGCTAGGATCCTGTAGGAGACGCAAGTCTGCTCGATTTGTCTCTGGTGAGTTTCTCTACATGAACAAGGAACTGCCTAGTGTAGGCCTTATGGTCTCTTGCAGTCTCCTTCATTCTTATGTTCTTATGTAGGATACAACGCGCGAGAATGAGCTCATGGAATACAAAGAGGTTGATTGTTGTGGATGTTATTTTTTTCATTATTATTTCAATATTATTGTTTGATTATTCTATTATTATTAATCATTATCATAATTTCCTTATTACTTTATTATTTTTATTATCATTGTATCATAATTATATTTTTATTGTTATCTATATTGTCATCATTATTCATTTTATTAATATTATTATTGTTATTATTATCATTATTATGTATTATTATGATTATTGTAATTTTGATTATTTTCATTATTATGATTATATTTGATTATGTTTATTATTATTGTTATTTATGAACAAGTTGATTTTACACCATTAGACATTGAACCAAGATTACGAGAATTGTGTCGCTCGATGTGTCAATCTCTGTGATCAGAATCAATGAAGAATGCAGACAGAATCGGTTTCCGTCCAAACCTCTGTCAATCTTCTTGATAGACGGGCAAGTTGCTTACCCGTCTCAGGATTGGCCACCCTTGCGTTACTCATAAGTTTTGACTGACAGTTGGCTGAAGAGTGAGTGACAGTAAAGTGTCTGTCACACACACGTGAATCAAGTGAGTTCGTTTGAGTGGACACGACTTGGGTTACGATATTTTATTTTTTCGAATCTCCAAATGTCAGATCACCTTTGCGTCGTATATTGAGGAGCTGAATGACGAACTAAGAGAGGTTAAACCTATACGAATATTAGACATACAGGAAACTCTCGATATAACGGACGATATGGGGGCAGGGGGTTCTGTCGTTATATCCGAAGATCCGTTATAACCGAGGATCCGTTATATTCGATGGAAATACCGGACAGATTCCTTTAAATCCCCCAAGATTGTCCTGTGTTAGAAATTAGTAGGATTAGAAATTACGGTAAACCTTCGATATAACGGACGATATGGTGACAGGGGTCTGTCGTTATATCCGAAGATCCGTTATAACCGAGGCTCCCTCGCTATACCGGACGAAAATCCGGTATAGCGAGGGTTTCTCCGGTCATGTTTTTTGTCCTTTATATCCTATATTCGGTACATCGAGATCCGTTATATCGAGGGTTTACTATATATTGTTGAATTGTCTATGAGGGAGTCTAGAACACTGTAAACGAAGTTTTTTTTCCAGATTCTTAAATTCACGAGATTTGACGAAAACCTTCAATGTGTGACGGTGGAATTTAGCGTTTTAAGCAGAGAAGGCTGCCCCGACAAACGGACATAGCTACTTTGACTGAGGACAATTTTCCTCCGAGAAATTGTTTTTTAATAATGAAATCGTGCGTAGATGACGAACTTTTTTTTCTTAGTTTGAATTATTATATTTGAATTATATGTAGCCTAAACAATGGAAAAAATATTTTATTTTTATTCAAATCTTGTTTTTTACCTATTGTCTGTGATAGCGTTCAATAGCCTTTGATGTAGTAACGTCAAGCACAGTTGTTAAATACCTATCCATCCATCCATCCACCCGACCATCCATCCATCCCATTCATCCATCCATCCACCCGAACATCTATCCATCTCATCCATCCATCCGTATGCCTATCCATTCCTTCATCCGTATATCCGTCGATCAATTAATCCACGCATTAATCCATCTATCATTAGGACCTGTGATGATCTTAGGTTTACACAAGAACATAAGAATGAAGAAGACTGCAAGAGACCATAAGGCCTACACTAGCCAGTTCCATGTCCATTACCACCTGTCATCCCCGTCCATAAAGTTACCTAACCTTACGAGTATCTTAAAACAACCTATATTTCCAGCGCTCACTACATGGTTACTAAGTCTATTCCATTCGTTGACCACTCTAGTAAATTAATATCCATTAATTGATCAGCGTTACGACTAAGATATTGATCGCTTTCGAATAACAAAAGACTGTATTGCATACCGTTGAATCCTTGCAAGGTCACTCTTCCACATAAGCTCTTGCAATTTCTTTGCAATGTGCCCGTATCACTTTAGCATTTCTGTTGGAATGAAATTATATCAGTTGTCGAGGTAACTCTGTTGAAATTACACACGCCGTCATCAACAAGAAAAGATAATGAAAACTTAATTTCGTGAGAGTTGTGATTTTCAAATCAACTATATCAGCAGTGTTAGCAAAACAAATAGATAAATAGAAATTAATAAATAAATAATAAATTAATAAATAGTAAAATAATAAATGAATAATAAATTGATATAAGATAATAAATGATAAGAATAAATAATGAATTAATAAATAATAGTAAATGAATTAATAATGAAAGGCTGGTCATGATAAACAGAAGGTAAGGAAACAGCAATTCATAAGGCGCATCCCTACACACATTCCCCTTCGCATTATTTGTACAATGGCGTTTAGTACGAGTTCCGCACTCGCACATTACAATGTTATCATCTTGATAACAGTTATCTCCCCGTCCTACTTCACAGCTTAATCTAGGAAGAGAGGTTGCAACTATTGATAGAGTGATACCAAAGATTTTAACGATACCGATACGAGTGCTGATACCGTTCTAAACTTCCGATTCCGATACGAGTCCCGATTCTCCTCTAAACTTCCGATTCCGATACGAGTCCCGATGCTTCTCTAAACTTCCGATTCCAATAAGAGTCCCGATACTGCTGTAAATTTCCGATTCCGATACACGTCCCGATACTACTCTAAACTTCCGATTCCGATACGAGTCCCGATGCTTCTCTAAACTTCCGATTCCGATACGAGTCCCGATACTGTTCTAAACTTTCGATTCCGATACGAGTCCCGATACTGCTCTAAACTTCCGATTCCTATACGAGTCCCGATACTGCTCTAAACTTCCGATTCCGATACGAGTCCAGATACTGCTCTAAACTTCCGATTCCGATACGAGTCCCGATACTGCTCTAAACTTCCGATTCCGATAAATGATTATTAAATGTACTTTGTTCATAAAGTATTTGCTTTCCAAACTATATGCAGAGCTTGAATATAACCATGAATTATAACTGATCATTGCAGGAATCGGACTTGTATTGGAATCGGAAGTTTAGTTCAGTATCGGGACTCGTATCGGAATCGTTAAGAAAATTTGTATCATCCCATCACTAAAGTCTATGCGTTCCAAGGAGTACCAAGCGCTGAAACTATTAGTTGTTTAACGAGAAGATTAGAGAACTTTATAGATAGGTGGTGATGGACATGGAACTGCCTAGTGTAGGCCTTAGGGCCTCTTGCAGACTCCCTGGAGGTTTATGTTCTTATGGCATAACCATTTTGCTTATCTTATCACCACACAAACACCTGAGGACTGCTTTCGTATCCCGAGTGAACTGGCTTAACAACAGACTGACGCGTCCTTGTTTAAAACTCTAACATCGAGTCAGGGTCTAGAACAGCGTTAATCAGCGTTTCCGCAAAAGGTCCCTAAGGGTTTCGTGAGAACAAGTGAGATAAGCTAATGCACTTTTGATTTTTTATTTAATTTCATATACGGTTATTGTAATAATGTAATAGACATGATCCTATCTAACTTTTTTTTTTTTTTTTGCGCAGGGGGTCCTTGAGACATGCAATTTATTTTAGAGGTTACGCGAGGGTAAAAAGGTTGAGAAATGCTTCTCAACGTGGGGCAATTACCCCACAGATGGACAATTCGGCTTTCCAGGTGAGCATTATGATTTTTAAGTTGAGCAATCGAGGGCAACTGAGGAAGTCTACGTCAATTTTTTTATTTTTCTTTATTTTCTTATTTCTTATTTTTCATCGATGCCTTGTTCTTTTGAAGTGGTTTTAAACCAAGGTTATATGCTTTTTCAGCTGAAAGGGGAATTTATTTTTCCAAATGAAATGAATTGTATATCACCACATGGGCGGACATCAGGATTTTAAAGGTTAATTAGGTGAGACAAAAAGAGGTTAAGAACCATTGGTCTGAAGCCTAATTGACATAGTTCTAGTTTAGTAGCCACAGATGCTAACTGCAAGTTAACTTGCCCGGCAAGTAAGTGTTCACACTGGGATAGTTTGGAAGCAAGTTGACCAACTTTCCCTTGGCTTTGGACAAATAGAGGGTTAGTTTACAAGTCCCTAGTAGTTGCGGACACTAAACTAAACCAGTCTTAACTAGGCTTAACTAGGAACAGGGAACTTCACTTAGGACAGACAATCTAGGATATGATGTCGCCTTTTACTTATGGTCCGAATAGATGTAAGACAGAGGGAGAGAGAGAGGGAGAGAGAGAGAGAGAGAGATAGAGAAAGATAGAGAGAGAGAGAGAGATAGAGAAAGATAGAGAGAGGAAGAGAGAGAGATAGAGAAAGATAGAGAGAGAGAGAGACAGAGAAAGATAGAGAGAGGAAGAGAGAGAGAGAGATAGAGAAAGATAGAGAGAGAAAGATAGATAGAGAGAAAGATAGAAAGAGAAAGATAGATAGAGAGAGAGGGAGGTGTCTACTCAAGTTGATTTAGGAGAATGGCTAATAGTAAATCTCGACGTATACCACACCCTGAACAGACTCCTTGCGGTGCACGGGATATAGTTTCGCCCTTCGCTACCGAATGGGAAGCCACGGCCCAGAGGGGAACCATGACCTTTTCGCCACGGGACAGAAGGGGGTTATCACACTGGGCTAGTTTTCCTCCAACCTCCGATTAATCGGCGGTATCGCCCACCTCCAAGAAATTGTTCCGACGTAAATTCGGATGTTTAACAACAAACCCGAAACCAGTGGAGGGTTCCCCGCTCACTTGAATAAAATTGCTTGGCGACACCCAAAACATATTAACATTACGTAGGAGACTGCAAGAGACCCTAAGGCCTACACTAGTCAGTTCCATGTCCCACACCACCTGCCATCTCCATCCAGAAAGTTATCATATTTTCACCCAAAACATATAAGTTATCAACATAAGAATGGAGGAGACTGCATGAGACCCTAAGGCCTACACTAGTCAGTTCCATATCCCTCACCACCTGTCATCCCCGTCCATAAAGTTAATCTTCAGCCAAAACATACAAGTTATCAACGTAAGAATGGAGAAGACTACAAGGTACCCTAAGGCCTACACTAGGTAGTTCCATGTCTCTCACCACCTGTCAGCGCTCACTACATGGTTACCAAGTCTATTCCATTCGTTAACCACTCAAGTGGTAAACCAGTTCTTGCCTAAACTTTTTGGCGTCTATGGATCCCCTCAGTTAAATGGAATTGCTTGGCCTCAAAGAGTCTGATCTAAACTTCCGATTCCGATAGTAGTCGCGATACCACTTTAAACTTCCGATTCCGATACGAGTTCCGATACTGCTTTAAACTTCCGATTCCGATACGAATCCTGATGCTACTCTAAACTTCCGATTCCGATACAAGTCCCGATACTGCTCTAAATTTCCGATTCCGATACGAATCTGATACTGCTCTAAACTTCCGATTCCGATACGAGTCCCGATACTGCTCGAAGCTTCCGATTCCGATACGAGTCCCGATACTGCTCTAAACTTCCGATTCCGATACGAGTCCCGATACTGCTCTAAACTTCCGATTCCGATACGAGTCCCGATACTGCTCTAAACTTCCGATTCCGATAAGAGTCCTGAATGCACTTCGCCAGCATCGACCGTTCAGAATTCATTTGAGTAAAAACGACTTCGGTTACAAATCTCCAAATATCAAATCATCTATCCGTCATGTCTAGCAAAGCTAAACGATGAACTAAGAGACTGCAAACCTATACGAATGTTAGACATACTGTTGAAATGTTCTTAGAGAAATCTAGATTCCCGTAAGCGAAGTCATATTCTAGTTATTCAGATGGAGGTTGGAGGTAGGATGTCGGAGGAAAAATAGCCCAGTGTGACGACCCCATCAGTTTTTTTTTTTTTTTTTGAGGACTTATTCTTCAGAGTTGACGTCAAAGAAGAGGGATTTAAGTGAGACGCATTTGACCCTCATATTTCGTGTCTCTGGCCTAAGCCAAAGAAAATAGTTTAGCTTTAAACAAAACAAAAGGGATCAAGGCTTCACAGCAGGTGCAATGTCAACTTGATATGTATGTGAATGTATATATATATATATATATATATATATATATATATGTGTGTGTGTGTTTGTGTGTGTGTGTGTGTGTGTGTACAACACTGAATGGGTCCCAGTGAACAGATTTTTATCAACCACAATACACTTTAATTCTAAGCCATCTACACTGAGAGACTCGGAGGCAAACATGCAGAAATTGAAACGTGGTACAGCCAAGGACTCGAAACTGTGCTAGCACGTGACAAGTGTTCGTGACTTAACCAATTGCGCCATGAAGAATTAAAGTGTATTGTGGTTGATATATGAATATATATATATATAGATATACATGTGTGTGTGTGCTTGTATTTACCTAGTATGTGTGTGTGTGTGTATTTACCTAGTTGTATCTTATGGGAAAGGGAGCTACGCTCGTGATGTCCCGTCTCTGTATCTCGCAGTGTCCAAATAGTTCTTATATTCGTGTATGGTTTTTACACACACGCATGTAAAAGAGTCCACAAGACAGTGTGTGTGTGTGTGTGTGTGTGTGTGTGTGTGTGTGTGTGTGTGTGTGTGTGTGTGTGTGTGTGTGTGTGTGTGATAGAGAGAGAGGGGTGGGGCGGTTCAAACCCTGCCACCGGCATGGTTCATTAAATCTCACGTTACAAAGTCCTCTGTGAGGGGCACCGCCCTAGCCATCGGATCAAGTCCCAGAAGAGCCCTCATCTTAACAAAGGGACTAAAGGCGAATTTCGTCGAGACTGAAACTATCGAGACTCGAACTATGTCTGTTGCTAATAAATCGCCGCCAAGTGAAAATAAACGGACTCGCGTAGTCTTGAGGTTGCCCCACTTCTCCAACTCTTAACTCTGAGTAAACAGACATCGCCACTTCAGCCTCCACGTCCTCTACCGCCACTCTCCTCTGTCTCTGTCCTGTCTGTCTGTCTGCCTCTCTGTCTCTGTCTGTATCTGTTTGTCTCTGTCTGTGTCTGTCCTGTCTGTCCTATCTGTCCTTCCGTCTGTCTGTCTGCCTCTCTGTCTCTGTATCTGTTTGTCTCAGTCTGTGTCTGTCTGTGTGTCTCTCTCTCTCAGTCTCTCTGTCTGTCTGTCTGTCTCTCTCCCTCTTTCTATCTCTCTTTCTCTATCTCTCCTCTCGTCTGCCTCTCTCTCCCTCTTCCTCTCCCTTTCCCTCTCTCTCTCCCTCTTCCTCTCCCTTTCTTCTTCTCCCTCTTCCCCTCTCACCCCCGTCCTCTTCGCGTCCCTCTTACTCTCTCCTTCTTCTCTTCCTCGTAGCGACCCTTTCCGCCTCTCTCCCTCTTCCTCTTGGAGTCCCTCTCTCCCTCCTTCTCTTCCCCATCTTCACTGCGTCCCGTCGACTTCCCCGCTGGCTGGATGACCTCAACATCCTAGATCCAAGAAGTATATATATATATATATATATATATTATATATATATATATATATATATATATATATATATATAATCTATATATCTATATATATATCTATATATATATATCTATATATAATGTATATTATGTATATATAAAAATATATATATACATATATATAAATTATATATAAATATATATATATATGTACATATATATACACAGTATATATAAATATATATATGTATATATATTTATATATAATATATATCTATATATAATGTATATTATGTATATATATAAATATATATATGTACATATATATAAATTATATATAAATATATATATATGTACATATATATACACAGTATATATAAATATATATATATATATATACATATATATATATATATATATATATATATATAATATGTATGTATATATATATTATATATATAATATGTATGTATATATATATTATATATCATATGTATATATATTATATAGGTTTATATCATATATAATATATATATGTGTGTGTGTGTGTGTGTGTGTGTATGTGTGTGTGTGCGTCCATTTAGGTGTGCGTGTGTGTACCATCTGTGCCCTGGAGTTGAACTTGGCCCTGACGACGCCCGCTCCTCCGGGGCTTCCGGAGGACGTCGAAGCAGAGAGGGAGTTCTTCGACCCAGCATGTCTTCAGCGCCCTCCTCGGAACCCGAAGCTCCCCAGGGATTTCTCCTTTCCCCTTGCCGACCAGCGCCCATCAGGTGGAAGAAAGGACTTTCGGCCAAAGGGCTTAAATCGAAGGCGGCAGTGGACCATAGGTTCCCATAAGCCCGCCAGAACTGAAAAAAATAATAATAAAAATAAAAACGGGAGGCAAAAAGAAAATAAGAAACTAAAAAGAAAAAAAAAAGAAGAAGAAAAAAAAAGAATCTCCGAGCGGGAGGGACGCCGTGAGAGAAAGGGTCTCATGTGCACTACTTCCCTCCTTCGGTCGCCTTGTCCGAGAAGGCGCTTCTCGTACCGGCCGGGGAGTCGTCAAGATCGTCCAAGTCGCCATGACACCTGCCATCAAGAGACCAGACCTTCGAAGATGCTTATTCGGCTGCCTGAGGACGCTGGCCTAAGCGTGTTGTGTACGAGTCTCATTAGCCCAGACCAATACGCCATCCTAGGTGGAACCGAGGATTTCGAAGAGGAACTGGACGACGGTGTTCTTGGAAGGAGACTCGCTCACCTGCAAGTGACCCCACACAAAGACACACAAAAACATACATACACATATATACACGTACACAGACATACACACATATACACATACAAACATATATACATACAAATATATATACATACACATATACACATACATACAAACACACGAACACACACAAACGCATACACTCGTGTGGTGGTTCCCTCAGCGGATTAAAAATACCTGGCTGTTGTTGAAAAAATATATAATGTTTTCCTTTCATTTTTGTCTTATAGGAAGAAAGCGAAAATTATGAAAAATAGATATAAGGAGAAAGGAAAGGAAGAAGGAAACAGAGAGAAAATCCAATAATGAAAAAGATGAAAGGAGGAAAAGAGAAAGACAGGAAGAGAGGAAAAAAATGACAGAAAATGAAAGATGCTTAACAATGCGCCATCAGTAAAATTTCCGAAACACATTCAAGATTCTCGTCAAATTTTGTGAATTTGAAAAGATGGAAAATAAACTTTGCTTACAGTATTCTAGACTACTCCGATACCTGACACAAAGGTGATTTGACGTTTGGAGATTCGAAAAATGATTGTAACCAAACTGAATGATTGGATTTGACAGACGAATGTGTGTGGAGGAAAAACAAAACGAAAATGGACCGGAACTCGATCTTAAACGTTTCGACCTATTCGGTCTGCCAACTTCGTGAAGTTTAGATTTATACACACTCGAAGTTGTAGCCTCGGACAGTTCACCCCATGAACTCTCTGGGGACTTTTGTTCCAGTACTTCCCGTAACAGGTACATGCCTCCGTATTGATTCTATAATTAATTTACTTGCTACCTTAAACACACAAAAGCTTCCCTGTCAGAGGTATTCATATAGGCGGCTTCAACAGTTTCTCTCATGTTCCTTTTGAATCCCTTGTGTGAAATCTCGACCTCATCCCAGTGGGGCAAATGTCCGGATCTGTTGTCAGCATGCTGAACAAGTGAATTGAATGTCCTGTGTGATCTCATGTCCTTATTATGTTCGGCTAGGCCAGGGGTTCCCAAACTGCGGGTCGTGGAGGGTCTAAATGTATGTACATTCAGCCACACAGACACGCGTTTTTATTTGCTCGTATTAGAAAAGTAAGCACATCCTTCTCATTGAAATGTGTTATTAAATCAGTCCTTTTTAATACGTATTGATAAACAATAATAAAAAATCATTGCTCTTTGTTGTCATTTATCTTTTAAATTTTAAGATAATGTATCAGCGATATAAAAAAAAATTACGCTTTCAGAAGACTTATAAAGGTAGGGGTTATGGTATGTTTGGTACTACTGAATGGGATGACGTACTGGAAAAGTTTGGGAAACACTGGGCTAGGCGTTTCTTGACGCCTTGACCTGACTCACTGTAATATGCAGAGGTGCAACCGCTGCATGGAATGCGGTAAATGTCATCGGGGACATTGTGGGGCACACACGTCTAAGTCTCTTAATCCAACACTCGGTAACTGGTAAATGTGCGGATCTTTGGGCCTAGGACATCAGACACTACCAATTCCCGAAGCGAGTTTATGTCCTGGGACCAAACGTCTGCACAAGTGGCGGTTGGCGAGTGTTGGATGAAGAGATCTAGGTATATTTATACATATGAGGACATACAACAGCGTTTTTTCTTTTATAATTTTTTCATTTCAGAATAATGAGAAATAGGTTATTAGAATTATAGAATATTGCAAAGGTAAAGGATAACAAAAAAGAATTCTGGTTGGAAAGACGAATTTAAAGGAAGCTATGAAAAATAAGACCAAATCAGCATTATAAATTGTAATTTATCAAGTATTGGGAATCAACACAGAAAGTAGGGAGTAGGAAAATGTCAGAGAAAGCGAACACTTTAAAATAGCAAATAATCCAATGAAAAGAACAAGGACTAGGCAGATTAAAACCAAGAAGAACGGAATAGATTAGATATGGGCAAAATTATCAATAAAAGGTAGATATTAGAGAGAAAAAAAAAGAGAAATATTGATCATATAGAGGACACAATGTGGAAAAGTAAAATCATTAAACACTCCAATCACATTCTAGCTTTAAAGATATAGCACATTATGCCTTTGAAAAAATATACCTTATCAAATGTAGAGAAAGTGTGTCACTGACGAAATGACTGTTATTCTTAAGTTTTTATGGAATACACCTGACAGAGGGTGGCGAGACGAGATAGAGAAGTTTGCAGGAGTTATGTGGCAGAGGCTTGCACATTCATTATAGAACATTTTGGAAGAGGCCCTAGTTCAACGGTGGATTTGTAACGGCTAATTGGTTGATTGAATGATTTTGGGGGTGTTTAGGTGTGAATAATATTTTGACGCAGCCGGAAGGGATTTCTCCCCGTCTTCTCTTTATCTGCATGAGGTGATGGAGAGGGGGGGGTCGCCGATTAAGTGATGCGGCCTTGTTGTGGATGTACTGTGTCTTGCTGCATTGCTTCTGACCCAGGGCAGTGGGCGGGATACAGGGATGACCCATCATCCATGAGGAGCTAAGATGATGAGGGGGGAAAGGGTGGTGGACTTGGCTACCTCCCTTATAAGGGGGAAAAAGCTCTTGGTATATATAGATAGAATATTATCTCTCTTGATGGCGCAATCGGTCAAGTCACTATCACTTGTCACGTGCTAGCGCAGGTTCGAGTCCTTGGCTGTACCACGTTTCAATTTCTGCATGTTGGCCTCCTCGAGTTTCTCGATGTTGATGGCTTAGAATTAAAGTGAATTGTGGTTGATAAATGTAAATATGTTCACTGGGACCCATTCAGTGTTGTACATGTACATATACATATACATATATGGTGTTGGATGCAATACCCAAATGTCCATACACCCACAACATTTCCCATACATATCGTGTTGACAAAACTTCTCCCCTTATGTCTGGTTGACAACACGCACACCACCGTTTTCTTTCCGGCTCCACCATCAATATGAAAGTAGGGAACCGCGCCGACGCCTCCCCTGGCGGCTTTTCCGCGTCCGGCGGCTCCGCATTCATTATTTGTCCAGACCGCAACAGCCAATCAGCGAACCCGTCCGCGTTTTATACAAAATAGAAATCTCACTAGCCTCAGTAGAATAGTTTTTTTTTTTACGTTTTCGAGCATGTAGACCCAGGTTATTAACATCTTTAGTATCATTAAAAAATGCTCAATGCCAATAGCCCAGTTTTGTATACAAATATATTTTCATTTTCATACAGATTCTCTTCCCCTCCCACACACGCTAATCCCTCGTTTGTGGATGTTCTTTTCTTGGTTGTCCATAGTCCATTCCAACCCAGCTGAAGAAGAGGTAAGAAACTTCAAAATCTACAGATACTGGTCCAATAGATGAGTATTGCTAATTTCTCTTCCACATTGAACTATGAAGGTATATTAAAAAAAAAAAAAAAAACGCAATTTTGAGCAATCAGTTATGCACATTGTCAGAACATTACCGGCTATACAGTTTAACAAGTATTACATAAGAGAGAACACTCTAATAAGATTCAATATTCAGAGACGAGGACACGACTACAAATAAATCGATTGCCTTACAGTATGAATATATTTTCTCACCAGAAATCCATCTCAAAATTTTTACCTCTTTTTTTTTTTTTTTTTTTTTTTTTTTTTATCGAATTGGTTTACTGTCGCGATCTTCCCCTATCAGGAGCCTAGGACGGTGCCCCTTACAGAAGACTTTGTAGCGTGGAATTTAACCAACCGTGCCCATGGTCCAACTCGCTGGCTGCTGGTCTCGAACTGCCGTCACCTCGACCTCCGCCGCAAGTATCGACGCTCTAATCCACTCGGCCGATGAGAATCCATTTTACCTCACGATTTACGGAGATATTTGTCGTTTATATTAGCAAAAATCCCTCAACTTGATTTCCCTAAACCTGGATAAATTATTTTTTAATCAAAATAGTTCTAAAGACCGGATCTAAATAGACATTCATTTAATATTTCGACAGCGGGCTATGGATCGTGCCAAGAACCAGATTACTAGATTTAGCGAGACCAACACCATCAATCATGGATCAACAACACGAAAATGTAGAAACAGCGGAGAATGGTGGATTTGGAAGAGGATGAAGAGGACAGCAAGAATGACGAATGAGGAATTTTTGTCGAAGAGGGACAACTAATGACTGTGATAAGGAAGAAACAAGATATATGGGGTATGTGAAATGGGAAAACAATAGAGAAGAGCCGTGCAGTAACTCAGTGGATACCGTGTCGAACTTATGAACTGGTGGTCGTGAGTTCGATTCCCGGGACCCGCTGGGGGCAGTAGTGTGCTGGTTTCCGACATTTTTGGCCAGGCGGGGAGGCGATCTAACACCAGCCTTAAAAAAAAAAAAAAAAAAAAAAAAAGTGGCGGCGTTGCCCCTCTGTTTCTGGGCGCTTCATTCGCTCAACCCTTCAGTGCTAGTGGCGCAATCGGAACTATGCTGCACTTGCATTCGCTTAGTTGTGGGTTCGAATCCCGCATCCCTCTCCGATTCCCAGCAGTGACTGTTTCTTGCGCCAATGGTCCAAGTGCATGAAGGGGAGTGCAAGTCAAGCGTGCAAGTTACTTGCTACAAGTTACTTGCTGTGTGAAAACATCTGCTTGACAAAGAAAAGTGGGCAGGTCGTCCAATTTTTTGGTCAAGTAGTTGTTTACACAAGGCAAGTAACTTGTAGTAAGTTACTTGCTACAAGTTACTTGCTGTGTGAAAACATCTGCTTGACAAAGAAAAGTGGGCAGTCTAATTTTTTGTCAAGTGGATGTTTACACGAGGCAAGTAACTTGCGCGCTTGATTTGCCTCATAACTTGCCCCGTGTGAACGAGGCTTTTGGCACTGTTGGGTGCCAAAACAAGGTCACGTGTACTCTGCCTAAAGAGGATCCGCGCGTGATATATCACGAATAAGATATTTTCCAGATCCCTCAAAAGAGAGAAAAATGAACAAAATAATTCAACACAGATCCGGGGTTTGTGCGGTGGGGGATGAAAGACGCCCCAAATTACTTCATATTTACTCGGCCACAATATTGAAAATTAAAAGAAAGAAATTAAAAGAAAGAGAAATTAAAAGAAAAATTAGAAAAATAAAATAATAATAATATTAACTAATTATAATAATAAAAATAAAGTAATAAGAATAACAATTATAATAATGATGATAATAATAATAATAATAATAATAATAATAATTCTATCATGGTTGACCCCTTCCGTACCTGGTAGTTCTCTCTCTCTCTCTCTCTTTCTCTCTCACT
>NW_027467734.1:82500-95000 GCF_046742065.1 Oratosquilla oratoria
CGTAATGGCGGCCGGGAAATCTACCACCGCGCCATCGAGTGTGTGTGTGTGTGTGTGTGTGTGTGTGTGTGTGTGTGTGTGTGTGAGAGAGAGAGCGAGCGAGAAAGAGCTGTAGGGTCGTGTATACTAATAGCAGTGTCCATTTTTCGTCCATATGTTGACAAATATTTCAGTCAAAATTGAGACTAAACATAGAATAATGAGTATATGAATAAGATGAACAACTACGTAGAAAATTATCACGTTGGGAAGTATACAGATGTCTGAATTAATATATTGATAAAAAGTAAACAAACAAATAAAAACATAAATACATACATATAGTAAGCTAATTATTTCATTAATCAATTAATAGATAAATAACAAACAAATAAACAGACAATTGCGTATATGAATACAACATTAATAGAATTAATAAAAGATTAAATTATCTAATTTATAAAAAGAAAAGTGTACGAGTATATAACTTAATTAATAACCAATGGAATAAGTAAAAAAAATAATAACTCAATGTGTTATTGAACAAATACGTAAATACACGAGTAAACAGATAAACAGAAACAAAATCACAGGCGTTTGTGTGTGTAGACATTGTTTCCTAAAGCATTGCTCACTTGTTTGTTTACGTGTTCGTGAATGTGTTTGTATACATGAATATCAAAGAAAAACACCATACGAGAACTCAGCCTTTATTAGAACGATGTTCCGCTTGTTAGAGCTTAATGAAGTACATGTACAAATTATAATGTAATTCACAAAGCTTCATAAAGTACATGTACAAATCACCATGTACGTGATCAAGCGAAACGTACTAATAGGCTTCATCACATTGTGTTCTTGTTTAATAGATTCGTTTGCCATTGTATACAATTGCTCAAAATATACGTAAGCCTTAAGAAATAAGAAAACAAAATATTTTGTTCATAACAATAATATCGCTGTACCAATGTATGAGACATAGTAAAGGTCATCAACTTCAGACTAACCATGCAAAGATAAACTACTCCAACATGTTAGCTTATAATGAGAAGCAATTCCAGAAATTAATTTGTAAATATAAGTCGCCTAACCTAACCTTATCCAGCCTAACCTAACTTAACCATACCTAACCTAACTGAACCTAATCTAACTGAACCTAACTTAACCAAACCTAAC
The DNA here is from genome assembly GCF_046742065.1 of Oratosquilla oratoria. Taxonomy (NCBI): domain Eukaryota; kingdom Metazoa; phylum Arthropoda; class Malacostraca; order Stomatopoda; family Squillidae; genus Oratosquilla; species Oratosquilla oratoria. The sequence goes on from NW_027467734.1 coordinate 83,656, forward strand.
TTGACCAAACCTAACCTAATCAAACAGAACCTAACCGAACTTAACTAAATCGAACCTAACCGAACCTAACTTAACAGAACCTAACTTAACAGAACCTAACCTAACCGAACCTAACTTAACAGAACCTAACCGAACCTAACTTAACAGAACCTAAATTAACCGAACCTAACTTAACAGAACCGAATCTAACCTAACCGAACTTAACCTAACATAACCAAACCGAACCTAACTTAACCGAAGCAAACCGAACCTAACCTAACCGAATCTAACTTAACCAAACCTAATTTAACCTAACCTAATTTAACCGAACCCAACTTAACCGAATCCAACTTAACTGAACCTAACCAAACCGAACCTAACCTAATCAAACAAAACCTAACCTAATCTAACTGAATCTAACCTAACCTAACCAGACCGAGCCTAACCTAACCAGACCGAATCTAACCTAACCTAACCTAACCTAACCTAACTGAACCTAACCTAACCAAACCAAACCTAACCTAACCAAACCAAACCTAACCTAATCAAACCGAATCTAACCTAATTGAACCTAACTTAACCTAACCTAATTGAACCTAATCTAATCTTCCGAGCCTAACCTAACCTAATTGAACCTAATCTAACCTAACCTAACCTAATTGAACCTAACCTAATCTAACCGAACCTAACCTAACCTAACCGACCCTAACCTAATCAAACACCACAGAACCTAATAAAATCGACCCTAACCTAATCAAACTTAACCTCACCTAACCTAACCTAACCAAACAGAACCTAACCTAATTGAACCTAACCTAATCTAATCGAACCTAATCTAACCGAACCTAACCAAACCGAACCCAACCTAATCAAACCTAACCTAATGTCCTCAGAACGAGCTTGTTAAAACCCATCCACCCCAACCATCAGCTTGTAGAAATAAACAACTCTCAGTTACTCTGGGATTACGGAACTTTACAACATCCAATCCACGTTTATCATTAACCATAAGCAACGTTGTGACAGCGAATTCACAATTAATTATTCCATGTTTCGTTCCAGGAAAAGAGGAGGAAAAGAGGAGAGAGGAGACGAATCCGTTCCAATAATACTCGACGTGGAGGAGACTCGCACACACGAAATTATAGTCTTTGGGGTCCCCACATTACCTTTTAGAATACCAATTTCCTTGTGGGGTGGTCTTGGGTAGCCGTTTATTACGGACAAATATATGGCCGTCGGAATTACATTATTACTGGGAATAACAATCCATGGATGTTCGCTGGACGAGCGGGGGCGGTTAGAGCGTCGGTACATGCGGCGGAGGTCGATGTGACGTCAGTTTGACCTCTACCACCAGCGAGTTGGACCAAGGGCATGGTTTATTAAATTCCACGGTATAAAGTCCTCTGTAAGGGGTACCGTCCTAGCCTCCCGATGAGGGGGAATTTTCGTTAAATTAAAACTAATCATCGTTTATCGACATAGCTTTCCTTTACCATCAAATGGTTGCCATGGAAACGAAGATAATATTTTGGCGCCAGAGGAGGAATTAGAAAAGTGGCATCCAATAAAGAAAGGTTGCTATGGAGATAAATTAAACGGGAAATCGTAAGGATCAGCAGCCTCACAGTTCCTGTATAAAGATTAACTATCCCCCACATATTAGCTTGTAAATAGTACCAACCCCTGAAATGAATTTGCAAATATATATATATATTACCCCCAACAGTGACGATTATTTAAGGGATTAGGTTAGGTTAAGGTAGGTTAGGTGAGGTTAGGGTAGGTTAGGTTAGATTTGGTTAGGTTTGGTTAGGTGACGTTAGGTTAGGTGAGGTTAAGGTGGGTTAGGTGAGGTTAGGTTAAGTGAGGTGAGGTTGGGTTAGGATAGGTCAGGTTAGGTCAGGTTTAGTTAGGTTAAGGTAGGTTAGGTTTGGATAGATTAGATTTGTTTAGGTTTGATTAGGTGAGGTTAAGGTGGGTTAGGTGAGGTTGGGTTAGGATAGGTCAGGTTTAGTTAGGTTAGGTGAGATGGGCTAAAAGAAAAAAAAAAAAAATCGGGCATTTTGATGTTTCTGATCTTCACAGTGTCCATAAAACGAGCTAAACTTATGACTCGTTCTATCTACCCGTCACCAGCGTCGAAAAAGGGGTCGAGTGGAACTCCACATCGGTTCTGAGCGTCACTAAGCCAAAAGGCGTCCATGGCAAGGAGACGATCGAATGGCGTGACTCACAACAGTAAAACTGTAATGGCGAAGGTTCCTGTACCAGTTGGCCTCTTTCTGGGTCTGTTGGGGTTGCTCGCTTGGCCGTCTGTCTGTCTGTCTGTGTGTCTTTCTCTCTCTCTCTCTCTCTCTCTCTCTCTCTCTCTCTCTCTCTCTCTATCCTGTGTCTGTTGGGGTTGCTCGCTCCGGCCGTCTGTCTGTCTTTCTCTTTCTCTCTCTCTCACTCCTCCCTCTCTCTCTCTCTCTCTCTCTCTCTCTCTCTCTCTCTCTCTCTCTCTCTCACTCCCTCTCTCTCTCTCCTCCCTCTCTCTCTCTCTCCTTCTCTCTCCAACCCTTTCTTTCCCTCTCTCTTTCTCCTCTCTCTCTCCTTCTCTTTCTCTTTCTCCTCTCTCTCCTCTCCCCCACCCTCTCTCTCTCCTTCTCTCCCCCACCCTCTCTCTCTCTCTCTCTCTCTCTCTCTCTCTCCTTCTCTAAGCTGTAATGGCAATGGTTTCTGTACCAGTTGGCCTCTCTCTGGGTCTGTTGGGGTTGGTCGCTCCGGCCATCTGTCTGTCTGTCTGTCAGTGTCTGTCTTTTTTTTCTCCTTCTCTCTTTCTCTCTCTCCTTCTCTCTCACATCCTTTCTCTCTCTCTTTCTCCTTCCCTCTCTTTCTCCTATCTCTTTCTCTTTCTCTCTCTCCTTCTCCCTCTCTCTCTCCTTCGCTCCCCCTCTCTCCTCCCTCTCTCTCTCTCTCTCTCTCTCTCTCTCTCTCTCTCTCTCTCTCTCTCTCTCTCTCCTATCTCTCTCGTCTCTCGTCTTCTCTCTCCTTTCTCTCCTACCATTCTCTCTCTCTCTCCCTCTCTCTCTCTCCTTCTCCCTCTCTATCTCCTTCTCTCTACCACCATTACTTTCTCTCTCTCTCCTTCTCTCTATCTCCTCTCTCTCCCTTTCTCCTCTCTCTCCTTCTCTCTCTTCCTCCTCTCTCCCTTTCTCCTCTCTTTCCATCTCTCTCCTCTCTCCTTTCTCTCCCACCTTCTCTCTCTTTCTCTCTCGTTTTCTCTATCCCCCCTCTCTCTCCTTCCCCCTGGGGCCGAACCGGGAAAGATTTACTCCCTCCTGTCTGTCGTCATCTGTAGTTTACGAGCCTTTCAGAGCCAGCTAATTGGTGGCGTCACAGAGTTGGCGATATTGGTGACGTCAAACTGATGACGTCAGTGTTTACATTGGTGACGTCATATCGCCATCTCCTCCGTCCTTCCTGACCAATGTTTTGTTATGTGCAATCTTGGTCCACGTTCGAAAGAAGGCGGAGTTCACACACACACACACACACACACACACACACACACACACACACACACACACACACACACACACACACACACACACACACCTCTCATGGCGCTGTGGTTAGAGCTCTGGCCTGCCACTACGGAGGTCCGGGTTCGATCCTCGCCCGGGGCTGAAATAATATCAGTATCGCAGCGCTGAGGGGTGTTACTCCAACTCTCGTGGGCGGGGAGTTGGGTGTGTGTGTGTGTACCCATAGATCGGACCTACGAGCTCTGAGCTCTCTTCCAGGAGGGAAATAGCTGTCGATCACGAGTCCAGCACGTGATCCAAAAGACCAAGTGAATACACACACACACACGCACACACACACACACAAATAATTAAATAAAGAATAATATATATATATATATATATATATATATAATATACACATATATATATACACACATCTTGTTGACAGCCATACTCAAGGGAACAGAGGTAAACCACACTCACGCTTTTCATTCTCGGTCAAATTTTAAGAAATATATTTATTTACTGGAGTGAAAACGTCTGCACGAGTTTTTTTCTTTCTTTTTTAGGGGGAGGGGGGAGCGTTGATGAAATGTACATCAGAGTAAATATATATTTCGTTGTTGTTGCGAGAATATAATTTTGTTGACAAAAAAATCCCTTTTATTGCAGGAGTACTATTTTATATAGAAATATATTAGAGAATCGAGAACAAAAGACTGACGTGTATAGGTCAAAGGTCATGTTCAAGAATTGGCTACAATATTCTGATGCTAACGTTGGGAAAGGTGTGTGTGTGTGAGAGAGAGAGAGAGAGAGAGAGAGGGGGGGGGAGGAAGAGGAAAAGTTAGAGAGAAAGAGAAATGGAAAGAGAGAGAGAAAGAAAGAGAGGGGGAGGGAAAGGGAGAGATGAAGAGAAATGGAAAGAGATAGAGAAAGAGAGAGAGGAAGGGAGAGGGAAGAGAAAGAGAGAGATTCACAATAGTCTTGGATCATATGCTGGCAGTTATTACCCCCCCCCCCCCGGATGAGAGCTCAGGGCTCATATATGCCCGATCTATGGGTAATGCTGTAACCTTGCACACACACACACAGCACCAACTCCCTGCCCACGAGAGCTGGAGTGCTGGCTATCAGTGCAACGATGCTGAAATTATTTCAGCCCAGAGCGGGAATCGAACTCGGACCGCTGGATTAGCGGTCGCGAACGGTACCACTGCCACGTCGAGTATGTGTATGTGTGTGTGTGTATGTGTATGTATGTGTGTTTGTGTGTGTGTGTGTGTATACGTGTGTGTGTGTGTATGTGTGTATATGTGTGTGTGTGTGTGTGTGTGTGTGTGTGTTTGTATACATATGTTTGTCCTTATTTTCTTCTTCAAAACTAGTTTATTTCTCTCTGTTCTGGTACTGAGCTTCGCTGTGTAACCTACCATTCTATGGACATCTTATATTTTCTGTATTCATAACCATAACATTGTTAACGCTACATCTCTCATTTCCTAATATAAAGCCTGTTTCGTTATCTCTTGTTTCATTTGGATTTCACAAAGTCCATTTACCAACTACATTCTTTTGGAAAAGTGTTCATTAGCCTCATGTTGTATATATATATGTATGCACACACACACACACACACACACACACACACACACACTATATATATATATATATATATATATATATATATATATATATATATATATATATATATACAAATAGAATCCCCATTGACGGCGCATGTCAATCAAATAATTCCAACAGTCACCCTGGGATTCGAACCGGGGCCTTGCGTAACGCTGGGCCAAAGCTCCACAAACTGAACTAAAGGACCTCTAAAAGTCTCCAACTTCGAAGTTGACCTAACTCCCGAAGAACTAAGTCGTCTGTTAACTGCCGTTCTAACTTAAAGAATTCGTGCCGGCTTCACCACTGGCTGTGAGTTGATTTTAAGTCTCTGTTAAATTAAGGTATGATTTCGTCCGTTGCTTAGAAGTGGAATTGCAGTTACGAGTTGTCTGTTGGTCAATGTCTTTTAGAGTCAAATAATCAATTCGTCCATTTTTAGGGGAAGAGATTCGCGTGGTCGGTGTTGTGCTTTTTTTTTTTGGGGGGGGGGTGATTAAGCCCCTGTCACATATTTACGCAACTCAAATGAGTTCGTTTGAGTGGAAACGACTTAGGTTACAATGAGTGTATGGGTAGAGGAAGAACAAAGATGGGCCGGAACTCTTTATTACTTGAACGTTTCAATCGACTCGATCTTCTTCAGAAAATTGTCTACAAACAACGTGAACCTAAAATTTATACACACTCGAAGTTGGAAATAATGAGGAGGGAAGGGTTGGAAGAGGTGGTGATGACGGGAATGGTGAAGGGAAGGAGAGCAAGAGGAAAGCAGAGGGAGAAGTATATGGACGGGCTGATGAGGACGACGGGAAAACAACTCAAACCAGCACAGATGTTACAAGTAACTAGGGACCGTGAACGGTGGCGCTCCATTATTGCCGAAGTCCAAGAGGATATGGCACGACGGTAAGGTAAAGGTATAAATTTAAAGCCCCAATCACACCAAGCTTACGATCCGTTTCCGATCACCTTCGACCGAAAATCGAGCGATCGGTCGGCGACACAAAACCTACGCATGGAATTGAGATGGAAAAAGTTAATGTGGTTGATTAGGTGAACATCTATGTACTGGGGGCTATTCAGTGTGTGTTGTAATATATCTATCAATCTATTTACTACGTCATTACCGACTACCAGCAACTTCCAAAGACTACCTGCAACCGGTCGGCGACCAACTGGGCGTAAGCTTGGTGTGACTGGGCCCCAAGGTTCATATTGGTAACAGACCGAGTCGGTCGAAATGTTTAAACAATAAAGAAGTCCCAGGCCATCTTCGTTTGTTCTTCTACCCACACCCTCAGTCAAATCAAATCATTCAGTTAGGTTACAATCTTTTATTTTTCGAATCTCCAAACCTCAAATCACCTTTGCGTCATATATTGGGGAAGTCTAGAATACTGTAAACGAGGTTGTCTTCCATCTTTTCAAATTCGCAAAATTTGACGAGAATCTTGAATGTGTGACGGGAACTTTACCCATGATGCATTGTCAAGGATCTTCCATTTTCTATATTATTTCTCTCTTTCTCTCTTCCTCCTCCTCTCCTCTTTTTTCATAATTTTTTCTGTTTCCTTCTTTCTTACTTTCTTTTCTCTTCCTCTCTTTGTTATTTTTTTCGCTTTCTTCCTTTCTGACAAAAATAAAAGGAATAAAATCACATTTTAAACAATAGCCAGGTGTTTTTATTCAGCTGAGAGGACCGCCACACGCGTGTATGTGTTTGTGTGTGTTCATGTGTTTGTATATGTGTAGGTTTATGAATGTATATTTGTATGTGTATGTTTATGTTTATATGTGTGTATATATGTATGTGTGTATGTACATGTGTATTTGTATGTATGTTTTTGTGTGTGTCTTTGTGTGGGGTCACTTTCAGGGGAGCGAGTCTCCTTCCAAGAACACCGTCGTCCAGTTCCTCTTTGGTCAGGGCTAATGAGACCCGTGCCCAGTACGCTTAGACCAGTGTCCTCCGGCAGCCGAACGATCATCTTCGAAGGTCTGGTCTCCTGATGGCAGGGTCATGACGCCTTTGAAGGTCCTGACGACTCCCCGGCCGGTACGAGAAGCGCCTTCTCGGACAAGGCGACCGAAGGAGGGAAGTAGTGCACATGAGACCCTTTCTCCCACGGCGTCCCCCCGCTAAGAGATTTTTCTTCTTCTTTTTTTCACTTATTTTATTTCTTTTTTGCCTCCTGTTTTCATTTTTTTCGCTCCGGCGGGCTTCTGGGAACCCATGGTCCACTGCCGCCTTCGATTTTAGCCCTTTGACCGAAAGCCCTGTCTTCCACCGTATGGGCGTTGGTCGGCAAGGGGAAAGGAGAAATCCTCGGGGAGCTTCGGGTTCCCAGGAGGGCGCTGAAGACGTGCTGGGTCGAAGAACTCCCTCTCTGCTTCGACGTCCTCCGGAGGCCCGGGGGAGTGGGCGTCGTGAGGGCCAAGTCGAACTCGAGGGCACAGATGGTCCGAGTGTGACCTCAGCTGACCGCGATCGAGGTCACGACCCAGGTCACTCCAGGTGGAGGCCATTATGACGATATAGAGGTCAGACTTTTCTAGTGTAAATATAAAATCAGACATATTTCACATACATAGCTAAATAGAATATATTTATGTATTTAAACATACATACATACATACATACATGTATACATAGGTCAAATGAAAAATCAATAGGAAAAACGAAACAACTATATACACAAACAAATGAATAAGTATATATATATATATATATATATATATATATATATATATATATATATATATATATTTATAAGATCAATAAAAAAGTATATACATCTCAGTAAACAAGTAAACATACAAAATAATAATAAAAGTATATATATATATATATATATATATATATATATATATATAAACTAGTAAATAGAATATTATGAGACGTCTAGTTTTTTTTTCGCATCCGACCTAGATATGGATCAAAACGTCTCCTGTCGGCATTCTCCGCCTTTGTAATCCTTTGTTATATTGGAACCGAATATTTAATAACCACAAGAAAATCACAAATGACTGAGTAAATAAATAAAGATATAAAAAGAATTATAAGATAATAAACAACTAGATGATTATGATATACAAATAGATAAATAAACAAATGAAAAATAAATAATCACACAGACAAACATGTAAATACAGTACATGAATAATCACACGTACACATGCACGCACGCACGAACACACACGCATGTACACACACATGATCACGCACATACACTTGCACACGCACGCACACACACACACACACACACACGAGCGCGCGCATACACGCACATTCACACAGACATATTTTACATATATATATATATGTGTGTGAAAGACTATAAAGTTGAATATAACAATTAGATAAACGAATAACTAGACTACGAAAATGTGAAAATGTTCAATAAATAGGTAAACAGGCGAGCAAGTAGATAGACACAAACAATTAATTGAACGTCGCTTCCTGTCACGATTTTATGTGTTTACATAAACTTAAAACCAGTTTTTACGATACACCCAACCCCCCTTCGAAAAATACATTAATTCTACAAATGAAGGAATATATTTTCCCTATAATGATATATCGTATTTCATTTAGATAAATTGCGAGAAATGTTTCGATTGTATATTTATTCTTATCTGAGGTTTTCTGGGGGCTCTATGTTGTCTTCTTCTAGAATAGAAATTGTTTTCTGGGGTACTACATTATCTTCTAGAATAGGAATTCCATAGTGTTATTTACATTATTATAGTTTTAATTTATCATTAATATGATTTTTTTTTTTTTGCATCCGACCTAGATATGGATCAAAAGGTCTCCTGTCGGCATGCTCCGCCTTTGTAATCCTTTGTAATCCTTTGTGTTACCTCTAGAAATGCGAAAATTGGATTAAATAGACGTCTTCAAATGGGTTAAAGGTTTCAACGGGTGACGCAGTCAAGGTCATCATATTAAGACCCATAGGAATGGATTTAAATTTGACAAATTTAGGTTTAAAAATGAAATAGGCGAGAACTGGTTTACTAACAAAGTAGTTAACGAGTGGAATAAACTTATTAACCATGTAGTAATCGCCGAAACAATTGATCGTTTTAAGGGAAGATGGAATAACTTTATGGTTGGGGATGACAGTTAGTAAGGGACATAGAAGTCTATAGTATAAGCCTTACGGTCTCTTGCAGTCTCCTTCATTCTTACATTCTTATGTTCTTGGTGAATAATAATTTCCAATTATATGTTGCGAATGAAAACGTGGATATTTGATGGTCATTCAACCCCCTCCCCCCACCCTTTCTAGACGGCGAGTAAATATCGCGGTACACTAGGCCGATTCTGGCTAGCATGTTACTCGGTTTTTGCTACTTCGGTTGCGACTTCGGTTATGATCTTTTGTCTTTCAAATTTCCAAATATCAAATTACTCTTTCGTCATAGAATGAGAAACCGAATGACGAATTAAGAGAAGTCGAGCCCAGAACACGAATCTTAGACACATTATTGAAACGTCCTTAACCCAAGTCTAGAATATCACAACCCAAGTCACTTCTACTCCAACGAAGTAGCAATAGCAAATAGCATGCTAGTCTAGTGTGCTGCCACATGTACCTGCTGGCGTTTTGACAATAGATCAAGGCTTTCTTGTGTTCCGCCCACGTGTAGACAAAACTCATCAACTTTTATGAGCGAAAGCGTATGGCACAAATTATGATATTGCTATAGCCAAGAGGGGCATGGTATGTATGTTTTATGATCCAATCCGGTAATTAATCGAGCGAGGTAACGACCATTACACTAATGATGAAGAGCCACGGAAAATAAAATGAATTGATAAATAGATGAATAGATAGATAAATAAGTAAATGATTAAATAAGTACATAGTATAAAGTAATATGTAGATAACTTAATAGGTAGTATAAAATACACGAATAAATAGTATAAAATCAATAAACGCATAATATAAATTAAATAAATTTATAAATAAACAATGAATAGATAGATAAATAAGTGAATAATTAAATAAGTACCGAGTATAAAATAATAAGTAAATAACTAAATAGTATAAAATAAATGAATAAATAATATAAAATCAATAAACGCATAATATAAATTGAATAAATAAGTTAATAAATAAACAACCGAAGATGCCATCAAGTAACGACACTAGCGGTTTGAACCGCGGCGGTTCAATTACAAAGTAAGTCGATGGAAGTGTTCAAAACACAACCGTGCAGTTTTCCCTTGACTATGCGGTACCGCCGCGGTTTCCGCACGGTGCAAACCGCTAGTGTGAACAGATCCCTTAGGGGTTAGGAAGTTACAAGGATGGCGTTGTTATCGGCTGCGATGCTATCAAGAGTGAATGATTGTGGTGGTTGTCTGTCCGTCTGTCTGTCTGTAACCCCTCTGTCTGTCTGTCTGTGCCTGTATTCCGTCCGTCCATCTGTCTGTGTATAGATGTACATATACATATATGTATACATACTCGTATATGCATATAGACGTACATAAATATACATACACATAGATGTACATATACATATATACACACATGTACATATACATATATCCATATAGAGGCATATAAGACAAGGATCAACCAACACAAATTTAGTGTAAGAACTAGTAAGGTATCCAGTGGTGTTCTTGTCCATGTAGGGAACCATAGTCATTCCATTGACTGAAATAACTTCCAAGAAAATTATTTCATGTATTTCTTTGCTAGAAATAAATTTAATTAAATCCAGTCATATTAAACATACTTTTGATTGCAATATTAATTTAAGCTTGGGCTTGTACAAACTCGAGAACTTTGTAATTAAGAAAAATTGTTGAATGATCTACTGCTGCAAGGTGTTTTCCAGCCTTTGTAGTGATAACTCTTTTGTGATCTAATGTCAGTATACTGACATTTCTTCACAGGTGGGAGCTTTCAAGACTTGTATGATGAAGCATCTTGTGTGATTTGTTCTTGTTCCTTTTCATGCCTCCATCTAAATTATTTAATATGTTTTGTGTCATCATGACATTTGGAAATAAAGTCTCCTGCTGGGAATCGAACCCTCGCCTCAGCGGCTTGCTTTTTATAAGGCGGTACGGTCTTCGTCTTATAAAAAGCAAGCCGTTCAGGCGAGGGTTCGAATCCCAGTAGAAAAGTTTATTTCTATATTTAGTATATGTATCGCTGTCTGTCACTTCGTATTACCTGACGATGTCTTAAAGTAGAC
>NW_027467734.1:100000-115000 GCF_046742065.1 Oratosquilla oratoria
TTCCCTAGAGGAAGATAGCGCGGACTTCCATATTTATTTTAATTATGGCTTGTTCATGTATCATGTGTGTGTATATACATACATACATATATATATATATTCGTGAAGTAAGGAAGCAGGTTTTCTTTGATGCATGTAGAATTAAATACGACAGCATTCTGACAATTGTTCAACTATCTCGTTATATATCTTTTGTTCTACCTGTATATTTGTATTTGTATTTTTGTAATTTATTTTGTAACTTATATGTACCAACATTTGTATTCATTATTGCAGAAATTTTGTCAATCCTGATGATGTCTCTTTGAAGACGAAAGCCCGAGAATATTAAATGGAGAACTATAGAGAACTTGTATCAGCTTTCCTACAATTGGAAAAAAGTTGATAAGACAAATAGAAATATATATATATATATATATATATATATGTATATATATATGTATATATATATATATGTATATATATATATACATACACATTTTACATATATGTTCTAGAATGCAAATGAGCTCCCTGTAACTCCTAGATCGCAGTTCAAATCAGCAAATTGCCTCTGGTGCTATCCCTGTCTATGCCCGTACAGCCTTGGGATGTTTGTCCAATTTCATCGACTCAGAGAGCGGCCAGGCACGATGACTAAACACAGGTTTCGTAATACATTGAATAAATGACAAATACAACACACCAAGGTGCCACCCATCATGCGAAATCGTGTAGCTACAAGTACAACTTTACTTGTATATACGTAGTCTCACAGTCTGTCAAATATTGAATGTTTGTGTGTGTGTGTGTGTGTGTGTGTGTGTGATTCACCATGGTCTTGGATCACGTGTTGGACTCGTGATCGACAGCTATTTCCCTCCCCGAAGAGAGCTCAGAGCTCATATATGACCGATCTATGGGTAATGCTGTGACCTTACACGTACACACACACACACACACACACACACACACACACACACACACACACACACACACACACACACACACACACACACACACACACACGCCCAACTACCCGCCCACAAGAGTTGGAGTAACGACTCGCATCGCAGCGATACTGAAATTATTTCAGCCCTGGTCGGGATTCGAACCCGGACCGCCGTAGTGGCGGCCGGGAAATCTACAACTGTGTGTGTGTGTGTGTGTGTGTGTGTATGCAACATAATATATCTTCATACATACATGATTTCTTAAAGGCATGTACACGTACACGTATATATTTATGTATGCATCTATTAGAAACAACTTTGCCAACCGTGTAGTTAATGAATGGAATAAACTTCCTGCACAGGTAGTGCAATGTAGTTCAGTTCGAAGCTTTAAGAATCATTTAGATAAATACCTAAGTAAGATGCTGTAATTATTATAATCTATGTTATATTATTTGTTTTTGTTTTGTTATAATTTGTCTGTCTGATTTTCATTTATTATTAGTTATATGTCAATATATTATCATTTACTATTTACCTGTTTGTTTGTTATTCAACTATACCAATGCATTTATTTATGTATTTTAATTGTTATTTACATTGTTATAGTTTTAATTTATTATTAATATGTTTTTTTTTTTTTTTTTTTTTTTTTTTTTTTTTTTTTTTTTTTTTTTTTTTTTTTTTTTTTTTTTTTTTTTTTTTTTTTTTTTTTGCATCCGACCTAGATATGGATCAAAAGGTCTCCTGTCGGCATGCTTTGCCTTTGTAATCCTTTGCCTTTGTAACATGCAGGCAGACATGCAGGCAGACATACAGAATACACGTAGATGTTTTCCTACATATATACATACATACACACACACTGAATGGTCCCCAGTGCAGATATTAATCTTTTTTCAACCACATTAACTTTTTACTTTTAATTCCATGTCATCACGAACGAGACTGACAATGCGCTCGACGGAAACATATGCGGAAACTGATACGAAGTAAAGCAGTTTCCGCATATGTTTCCGTCGACCGCAATTTACATACACATATACATACATCTATCCAAACATACATACATACACACATACACGAATACATGCACGAATAAATACACACATACACGAATATATATACGCATACACGAATACATACACGCATACACGAATACATATACGCATACATACATACATATATACATACTTGTGAAATGTAGCAGGTGTTCTCTCAAGTATATTTTCCTGGAAACGAAAAGGAATTAAAAATGAGCTTCTTTCGTAAATTTTCATTTCAAAAACATTTTTCGAAATCTTGAAAGCTTAGGAAGAAAACTAATTTCTAATTCTTTTGCGGTCGTTTCCAACAGGACATACGCATATGTAAACACAGTATAGAATAGTATATACATACATGCATGCATATATACATACATTCGTATATACATACATGAATACGTGTGTTCAATCATGGATACATATATTTATAGAGATGTGTACACCAACCACTCCACCTTCTCCACCCACTCCACCTACTCCACCACCCACTCCACCACCCGGATGTTTGTAATATTCACGGGCGATGTATCAAAGAAACAAAGAAAATATAAGAACGTAACCAACATACGCAGATGACGTTGCAATGATTTGCAATAGTGATGTGCAACAGCTTCAGGGCTCTGCGGTCAAGTGGAAGACGAAGAGGATCGAAAAATGGAGTAAAAGTAAGTGTAAAGAAGATGTAAATATCAGCAGTGAAGAAAAAGTAGTTAAATGTATGAATAGGGAATGAAAAAGATGAAGGAAATAACCACAGGGAAGAGGAAACAAACATCAGAATGATTAGATTAATCGCGAATTAGGGAACAGTTTACGTAATGATTAATGATGAAAACATCCCGATTAAATGCAAGACTAACATGTTTATAACTATATCACTGTCTAATATCAATTTATAAATCAGAAACTTGAGGACTTACGGAAGGAAACACACATACATACACAAACACACATGCACACACAAAACACACACAAACACAAACACACACACACACAAACACACATACATATGTATGTGTGTATGTATGCGCGTATGTATTATACATGTATGCATATGTGTGTATATGCATCTACATATGTAAGTAATATATGTATGTACGTGTGTACGTATCTATATATGTATGCATGTACACGAGTACATGTGTGTGTACATCTGTCTATAAGTGTTTCGAGAAGACATTAAATAGGAAACAGCAACATACACACACACACGCACACATACACACATAAACACACACATACACATGCACATACATATATATGCATGTATGTATGCGTGTATGTAATATACATGTATGCATATGTGTGTATGTACGTGTGCATGTGTATGTGTATCTACATATGTAAGTAATATATGTATGTGTGTACGTGTGTACGTATCTATGTATGTATGCATTTACACGAGTACATGTAGTGTATGTATCTGTCTAAAAGTGTTTTGAGAAGACATTAGATAAGAAACAGCAACGCCAAAACAAAGACCAGAAGTCAAAGGAACGTTAGAAGTCTCAGAGAGGAACAGACTAAGATGATACAAATGTGCAACGAATGAAACACCTCAGATCAATTAACGAAACTCATCTCTTGGAAGCCCTTTGGGGGATGAAGGATTACAAAGGATTACAAAAGAGGAACATGCCGACAGGAGACCTATTGGTCTATAACTAGGTCGGATGCAAAAAAATAAAATATATATATATATATATATGTATATATATATATATATATATATATATCATATATGTATATATATATATATAATATATATATATATATATATATATATATATATAATAAAAATAATAATGATAAATAAACATTATAATAATATAAATAATAGTAAAACAAGTAAATAAATAGGTAAAATTAAATAATTAACAAACAGGTAAATAGTAAATAAATTGACAGACAAATAGTAATAATTGATAATCAAGGAAATGATAATAAAAAGAGACCATTTTGATACGCCACAGAAAAGATGGAGAGATTTGGAGAAAGAGAAGGATTAGAGATAATAAGAAAATACTGGAGACTTCAGTCTCAACATACAGACAACTTTGCCAAGCTGGATAAAGCCACAATGGCGAAGTACAGAGGTACAGCGGGTTTCAGTGGGGATCCATCTCAACTATTTCAATAATAGACGGAATAACTTCAAACATTCCTAAAGGAATGGAAAATCGTAGGAAAAGAAATACATAGAGGGAAGTCGTGATAAAAAATCACGCCAACTGACAACTAACAGACGTTTGGTGAGAAAGATAAGAATATATACAAACATATGTGAACACAGACACACACACACACACACACACACGTTATTTTATATATTTTTTTCATCTTAACCACATTAAATGAAAAAGTTAAAGTGGTTGGTAAGATGAAGATCTATGTTCTGAGGACCATTCAGTGTGTTGTATGTATGTATATATATATATATATATATATATATATATATATATATATATATATATAAACATTCACACACACATATACCATATGAACAAACATACGTACACATCTCACATACACACACACATACACATGTACACGCACGCGCGCGGGATCATCCTTAATAGCCCACTGCAGGACCACCGTGAGACAACACAGCCTCTGTGCCTCTCCATCGTGGCTTCACCCGGCTTGGCAAGGTGGACGGAGCTTATGGAGTCTCGGATGTGTTGAAATGGATGTGGTCGTGAGTTGTATTCTGAAACCAGTGTAATCTGCTCGACTATACTGACTAGATACTGTCACTGAAACGTGACACTCGTCCGCTGATCTACTGATGCTCGCTCGCCATTGCAGAGTCGGGTTGGATAGAGTTACATGTATAGACAGATACACACATGTACTCGTGTGCGTGCATACGTACATAGATACATACGTACACACATATGTACATACAAATACACATACACATACATACGTACATACACACATGCATATATGTATAATACATACACGCATACGTACACACACATACATACACATATACATACGTACATACACACATGCATATATGTATAATATATACACGCATACATACATACATATATACGTGTGTGTCTGTGTGTGTGTGATTCACCATGGTCTTGGATCACATGTTGGACTCGTAAGCGACAGCTATTTCCCTCCCGGAATAGAACTCAGAGCTCATATATATATATATATATATATATATATATATATATATATATATATATAATATGTGTGTGTGTGTGTGTGTGTGTATGTGTGTGGTTCACTAGAGTCGTGAATGACGTGCTAGACTCATGACTGACAGCTATTACACTCCCGGATGAGAGATCAGAGCTTGTATATAGACAGATCTCTAAAAAACAGTACTGCGACCACACATCCCATACCTTTGCTCAAGGGGTGAAGTAACGGCTACCAGAGTCACTGAAAAGCAGGCTGGTCATCTCAAACCCTCTACGCTAACTACAATGTCTTGGATCATGTGTTGGTCACGTGATCGACAGCTATTCCTTCCCCACCCAGGATGAGATCTCAAAGCTCATATATTACCTGATATGTGGGTAATTCTGAGGATTTATACACATGCACATGCAATTTGTTCGTGTGTGTTTGCAAATGTGTGTGTGTGCGCGCGCATGTATGTGTGTTTGTGTGTGTGTGTGTGTGTGTGTGATTCACCATAGTCTCTGGATCACGTGTTGGACTCGTGATTGACAACTACTTCCCTCCCGTAAGAGAGCTCAGAGCTCGTATATGACCGATGTATGGGTAATTCTTTTACCTTACACGCACACACACACACCTATCTCCCCGCCCACGAGAGTTGGAGTAACACCCCGCAGTGCAGCGATACTGAAATTATTTCAGCTCTGGTCGGGAGTCGAACCCGGAGCTCCGTAGTGGGAGCTGGGAACTAAAACCATTGGACCACGAGGTGCGTGCGTGTGTGTGTGTGTGTGTGTGTGTGTGTGCGTGCACATACGTGTGCATGAATTCATTCATGGTACCTGTGATGCGTGCAGAAGTCTGTGGGCGCGTGTGGTTGTATAAACGTTCTTAGGGCGGATCCGACCGAGAAGAAGAATATTTCGTGGTGTGAGGAAAGACGGACAGGGAAGGATGAAGGAAGAGGGATAGACAGAAGGGGAAGGACTGAGAAGGATGAAGACAGAGATAGACAGGACGGGAAGGACTGAGAAGGATGAAGGAAGAGGGATAGACAGAAGGGGAAGGGCTTAGAGGGATGAAGACAGAGATAGACAGGACGGGAAGGGATGAAGGAAGAGGGATAGACAGAAGGAGAAGGACTGAGAGGAATGAAGACAGAGATAGACAGGACGGGAAGGACTGAGAAGGATGAAGGAAGAGGGATGAAGACAGAGGTAGACAGGACGGGAAGGACTGAGAAGGATGAAGGAAGAGGGATAGACAGAAAGGGAGGGGCTTAGAGGGATGAAGACAGAGGTAGACAGGACGGGAATGGAGGAAGGAAGAGAGATAGACAGAAGGGGAAGGGAGGAAGGACTGATAGGGATGAAGAGAGATAGACAGGACGGGAAGGGATGAAGGAAGAGAGATAGACAGGAGAAGGACTGATAGGGATGAAGAGAGATAGACAGGACGGGAAGGGATGAAGGAAGAGAGATAGACAGGAGAAGGACTGAGAAGAATGAAGAAAGATAAACAGAAGGGGAAGGACTGAGAGGGATGAAGAGAGATAGACAGGACGGGAAGGGATGAAGGAAGAGAGATAGACAGGAGAAGGACTGAGAAGAATGAAGAAAGATAGACAGAAGGGGAAGGACTGAGAGGGATGAAGAAAGATAGACAGGACGGGAAGGGATGAAGGAAGAGAGATAGACAGGAGAAGGACTGAGAAGAATGAAGAAAGATAGACAGAAGGGGAAGGACTGAGAGGGATGAAGAAAGATAGACAGAAGGACTGAGAAAAATGAAGAAAGAGATAGACAGAGGGGAAAAGACAGAAAAGGATAGATGGGACAGGGGGAGAAAGACGGACGATGAAAGACAAAACGGTAAAGGACAGAGGAAAGAAGGACAAGACTGACAGGGAAGGACTGATAAGCATTAATAAACAGAGATGGACAGAAAGGGGGAAGGATAGATGGAAATGGACAGAGAGAGAAAGGACAGTGGGGAAGAATATCAGACGGGGAAGGACAGGATGTGGGAGACAGAGAGGAAAGAACATAGGAAGAAGAAAACGGACAGAAGAAAACGAAGAGAGGAGGAAGGAAAAAGGAAAATGTCAAAAGAGAAATGACATATATAGAAGGACGAAGAAGAACTATCGGAAGGTGAAGGGGAGAGGGTAAAGGAGAGTTGGGGAAAGAGAGTAAGGGAAGAAGAGAAGGGAAAAGACACAAAAGGAAGAAGAGAGGGGAAGGAGAGAGGGGGGAAGTAAAGTGGGGGAAAGAGAGTGGTGAAGGACAGAGGGGGAAAGAGAGTTGAGGAAAGAGAGTGAGGGAAGGAGAGAGGGGGAAGGACACAAAAGGAAGAAGAGAGGGGAAGGAGAGTAGGGGAAGGACAGAGAGAGGAGAGTACGGGAAAAGAGAGTGGGGGGGAAAGGAGAGTGGGGTGGGTAACGAAAGAGAGACCTATTGGTCCTTGCCTTATATTCATAAACTGTTTTGACGTTTCATACATTTCATCTGTTCCTTTTGCCATCACTCTAGGGGAAAAAGGCCCTAAGTAGCTATTATTGTTATTATTATCATTATTATTATTATTATTATTATTATTATTATTATTTTAATAACGAATGTTTTATTTGCTTGGATAAACGTAGATACTGCACACACACACACACACACACACACACACACACACACACACACACACACACACACACACACACACACACACACACACACACACACACACACAGGGATGAAATAATTTCAGTATCGCTTCGTTGCGGGGTGTTACTCCAACTCTTATGGACGGGGAGTTGGGTGTATGTGTGTGCGTGTAAGGTCACAGTATTACCCATAGATCGGTCATACGAGCTCTGAGCTCTCAACCGGGAGGTTGATAACTGTGGATCACAAGTCCAACACGTGATACAAGACCTTGGTGGGGAGGGGGGGAAGGTTCTTTGTCAATCGAATCCTCGGGAGATGGAGATTGATTGGATGTGTGAAATGAATTTCAGGAAGGAAAAATGGAGGTTGTGTAGTCTTAGGTGGGCCCTGCACGATCAATATTATTTCGCAATATTTCATATTGTACAATACCATTGACTGTGTATGGAAGACGTATGTGTGTTTGCCCTGTACATTTGAGGTCTTCAGTATATTGTGTCATTCTTCAATACCATCCCTACACCGTCAATAATATGGTACAATACGGAATATTGCGCAATAACATTGATCGTGTAGGGATCGCTTTAGAGTGAAGTGAGAGAGACAGGGAGACAAGGACACAAGGGCGAAGAGGGAGAGAGGAAGAAAGAGAAAGACAAAGAGAGTAAGACACAGATAGATGGACAGAGGGAGGGGGAGAGAGGGGGAGTGAGGGAAGGAGAGGGAGGGAGAGAAAGGGAGGAAGAGTGAGAGAAAGAGAGGGAGGGAGAGTGAAAGAAGAGGGAGGGAGAGAAAGGGAGGAAGAGTGAGGGAAAGAGAAAGAGGGAGGGAGGGAGGGAAAGGGAGGAAGAGTGAGGGAGAGAGGAAGAGTGAGGGAAAGAGAGGGAGGGAGGGAAAGGGAGGAAGAGTGAGGGAGGGGGAGGGAGGGGGAGGGAGAGAGGAAGAGTGAGGGAAAGAGAGGGAGAGGAAAAGGAAAAGAGAGGATGAAGAGAGAGTAGGAAAGAGAGTAACATGGACAGAGAAAATAGGAAGGAGAATGACCAAGAAGGAGAGGAGAGTAAGAAGGAAAGAGAGTAAGAAGGGAGGGAGAGAGAAAGAAGGAGAGGGAGAGAAACTAAGAAGTTAAGAGAGAAAAAGGAAGAAGTAGAGGGAGGATAAGATAGAGAAATAGAGATGAAAGAGATTGATAGAGATAGACGGATAGACAGACAGACAGTGACTGATAGAGACAGATAGATATATAAATACAGTACATAAAGAGAGGGAGAGAAAGTGTGTGAGAGTGTATGTGAGAGAGAGAGGGAGAAGAGGAGAGAGAGAGAGAGAGGGGGGGAGAGATATATGGAGAGAGAGATAGAGGGAGAGAGAGAGAGAGTGAGAGATAAAGATAAATAGAGAGAGGGAGAGAGAGTGTGTGTGAGAGAGAGACAAAGATAGAGAGAGGGAGAGAAGAGAGTGTGTGAGAATGAGTGAGAGAAAGATAGAGAGATGGAGAGATAGAGAGTGTGAGAGTGAGTGAGAGATGAAGAGAGAGATAGAGGGAGAGAGAAAGAAAAGAGTGTGTGAGTGTGAGTGAGAGAGAGATAAATATAGATAGAGAGAGAGAGATAGAGAGGGAGAGAGATAGAGAGGGAGAGAGAGAGAGAGAGAGAATCAGGCGGGAGTGTTAGAGAGAGAGAAACCACGGGCCGACAGGGATTTATGGGGAAATTCATACATATTCATACCCACGCCCTCACCACGTCAGCACAGCGGCGAGGGAGAGTCCACGCCGCCGCCGCCCGCGGAAAAAGCAACACGCCGAAATGCGAAGGAACGAATAGGCGAATGCAGCGCGGCGGAGAAAAAAAGGCGAGAGGGAGAGAGGAAGAGAGGGAGAGACGGGGGGGGGAAGGGGAGAGGGTATGAAGAGTGGGGAAGAGGGTGAGGGAGAGGAAGAGAGGGAGAGAGGGGGGGAAGGGGAGAGGGTATGAAGAGTGGGGAAGAGGAAGAGGGTGAGGGAGAGGAAGAGGGAAGGGCAGGGAGAGGAAGAGGAAGAGGGAGAGGATATGAAGAGTGGGGAAGAGGAGGAGGGAGAGGAGAAGGAAGAGGGAAGGGCAGGGAGAGGAAGAGGAAGAGGGAGAGGATATGAAGAGTGGGGAAGAGGAGGAGGGAGAGGAGAAGGAAGAGTGAAGGGCAGGGAGAGGAAGAGGGAGAGGATATGAAGAGTGGGGAAGAGGAGGAGGGTGAGGAAGAGGGAAGAGGGAAGGGGAGGGAGAGGAAGAGTAAGAGTGAGAGGATATGAAGAGTGGGGAAGAGGAGGAGGGAGGGGAAGAGGGAAGGGGAGGGAGAGGAAGAGGGAGAGGATATAGAGAGTGGGGAAGAGGAGGAGGGAGAGGAGAAGGAAGAGGGAAGGGCAGGGAGAGGAGGAGGAAGAGGGAGAGGATATGAAGAGTGGGGAAGAGGAGGAGGGAGAGGAAGAGGGAAGAGGGAGAGACGGGGGAAAGGGGAGAGGAGGAGGAGGGAGAGGGAGAAAAAATGAAAATGAAAATATATGAAGAGTGAAGAAGAGAAGGAGAGGGAAAGGGAGGGAGAGGGAGAGGGGCAGAGGAAGGTGAGGGAGAAATGAAATAAAAAGAGGAAGAGGAGGAGGAGAGAAAAAGAGAGGGAGAGGGAGGGTAAGAGAGAGGGGGAAGGGGAGAGGGAGGGGGAAAAGGAAGGGGAAATGAAGAGTGAGGGAAGGGAGAAGAGAGAAATAGAAATAGAGAGATACAGAAAGAAATAGAGAGATGGAGAAACAGTGAAATAGCCTGAGACAGGTAGATATAGAGATAGAAATAGAGACAAAAAGAGATATAGGTAAATTGAGAGAAAGAGAGAGAGAGGGAGAGAATAGAGAGAGAGAGAGAGAGAGAGAATAGAGAAAAGAAGCAGAGATAGCCAGAGATAGAGAAAGAGACATAGATATATAGAGAAATACAAAGGTAAACAGATCCGGAGAAACAGAGAGAGAGAGAGAGAGAGAGAAGAAACAGAGATAGCCAGAGGTAGATAAAAGAGATATAGATATATAGAGAAATACAAAGGTAAACAGATTCAGAGAAACAGAGAGAGAGAGAGGGAGAAAGAGAGAATAGAGAGAAGATACAGAGATAGCCAGAGGTAGAGAAAGAGATATAGATATATAGAGAAATACAAAAGTAAACAGATCCGTAGAAACAGAGTAAGAGGGTAGTGGACTGCATAAGACACAGACTTAAGACCACGATAGATGTGCCATTTTTTTCTTTCCCCAAATCCATTCCCAGGCTCATTTGCGTGAGCAACATTGTTGCAGAACCAAAACAGCCCCAAGACTTTGTTGCAAGCAATCAGGGGCGACCCTTTGCATGAGGCACACTAAAAATAGTTTGTTGATATTTCTTCTGTCGTTGTCAGGGACAGTGAAAGAGTGTCCTCTAGCCACGGCTGATCATGGTGTCTTGTCTCTCAAAGAAAAATGACTTGTGCAGTTAAGAAATTTTGTTTTCGAGTTGCGTGACCCCTCCCAAAAAAAAAAAAAAAATTATGTTTGAATAACTATAGTTATGTACTCTGAAATATCTTGGTCTAGATTAATTACAGAATATCATTAATGTTATTACCATTATGACATATATACAGACATGTATACACACATGAACTCATACACATACAAATGTATGCATGTATTATACATGTACACACATATATATAATGTGTATGTGTGTGTGTGCACGGGCGTCTGTATGTGTGTGTGTGTGTGTGTGTGTGTGTGTGTGTATGTGTGTGTGTGTGTGTGCGTACATGTGTGTGTGTCTGCATGTCATTACGAGTATGTGCGTGCATGCATGCATGTATACAACTATACGCGTATACGTATGTGCAAACGCATGTTCACATGTAATGAACACCCACGTAGACTAACACACATAAACTTAGAAAACCTTTCAACATCGCAACTTCTATCGTTAACGAAGTCACCAAGGTCGCGCTAGCAATGCGATTTCTTCAGATGTCGTAATTTGAGCCTCGGCGCTGCCTGCGTGTGATTATGCATAGCTGAAGGCGCTTAACAAACAAGCGCACAAGGAAACCAAGGAATGAAACAGACAAGTGTGGGCGGGGGCTCGCGTGTCACTCTGTATACTTCGTTCCTTGTATAATTTGTATGTGCGCATGTACAGGTATATTTGTGTTTGTGTCTGTGTAGGTGTGTGTTTGGGTGTGTAGGCGTGTGTGTGTACGTGCGTGTGTATGTGTGTGTGTGTGTGTGTGTGTGCAGGTGTGTGTGTGTGTATGTATGTATGTATGTATGTATGTATGTATGTGCGCATTTACAGGTATATTTGTGTGTGTGTGTAGGTGTGTGTTTGTGTGTGTAGGCATGTGTGCGTGCGTGTGTGTGTGTACGTGCGTGTATGTATGTGCGTGTGTGCAGGTGTGTGTGTGTGTGTGTGTGTGTGTGTAGGTGTGCGTGCCTGTAGGCGTGTGTGCATACGTGTGTGTATGTCCGTGCGTGTATGTATGTGTGTGTGCAGGTGTGTGTGTGTGTGTAGGCGTGTGTGTGTAGGTCTGTGTGTGTGTGTGTGTAGGTATGCGTGCATGTGTGTAGGTGTGGATGGGTGTGTGTATTTAATTAATTGTATTACACCTGATAAGAGTTACTATGTTTCTCCATCAGTTTAACATGGCTTTAATTAGATCTGTTTTCCCTGCTTGGGTTGCTTCTCCTGATTAATTCCTCTGATTATTTCATCTCTGTGAAACGCTGCATCTCTTAACATTCTTCAAACACCACAGCGTCGTTAGTATTCTGCAATGTTCCTTTCGTTGTTTTGCAATGCTATATCAATACATCCTCTATGTCTATTTCTCTCTATATCTTTCATGGTTCAAAAGATAGCTGTTATCTCAACCTTTTCTCTTTCTTCAGTTTGGGTAGTTTCAATTTATTATCTCTTACGTTTTTTTGTGTGTTTTTTTGAGTCAGGCTGGTGATCAATCTGTCATCTTTGTATTTCCTTGTTCCTTTGAGGGGACCATACCACCATTACGTATTCTAATCTAGGACGGGTAAGGTTTCGATTATTTTCTCTCATATCTTTATCAAAACAGTGAAATACCACACTAGATTTCCTTAACAACATACAAGCTTCTACTCCTATCTAATTAATGTGTGATTTAGGCAACAAATCACTCATACTCCCAGACTCCCAAATCCCTTTCCCCATTTTCGTTTTACTGAATCACTTTTTCTTAACTTCGGGAGACTGCAAGAGACCATAAGGACTACACTAGGCAGTTCCATGTCCATTGCCCTCTATCATCCCATCTATTATGTTATCTAATCTCCCCTTAAAACAAATCATTGTTTCACCACTCACTATAAATACTACCAGATCCTTTTCCCATTTTCGTTTTAGTGATTCCTTTTTCTTAACATCGGGAGACTGCAAGAGACCATTAGGCAGTTCCATGTCCATTACCACCTATCATCCCATCTATAAAGTTATCTTCGCTTAAAACAAAACATTGTTTCAGTGCTCACTATATGGTTACTAAGTCTATTCCATTCGTTAACAACTCTCATATTACTGTTACTAAGAACATTATAGGAACCAGAGACGCGCCCTTCGGTACATCTCTTCCAGTTCGACCCATTCTTCACCATTGTTTCCCTGAGTCCATCTTCCAGGAAATCCTTTGTCCATTCCAGGAAGCTCCCTTTGAGTCCAGGGGCCGAATTTATAGATCCTAACCCCTAGACTAAGTCTAGACATAAATCTTCAAAATGGAGGAGATTTTATTTAAGTCCCTATGTTGGCGACCTAAATGGTTATGTCTAGACATTCTAGACCAGCGTTTCTCAACCAGGGTTCCCCGGAACCCTAAGGTTCCGCAAAAGGTCCCTAAGGGTTCCGCGAGAACAAGTGAGATAAGCTAATGCACTTTTGATTTGTTATTTAATTTCATATACGTAATACAATTAAACACGTACGACATATTCTTGGTTATTGTAATAATGTAATATAGACATCATCCTATCTAACCCATTATTACGATGAAAATAAAATGAGAAAGATATGGTATATGTTTTTTGTGCAGGGTTTTCTTGATGCATGCAATTTATTTTAAAGGTTACGCAAGGGTAAAAAGGTTGAGAAACGCAGGTCTAGACATTCTAGACATAAGGATTTAGGTCGCCGACATAGGGATTTAGGTAAAATCTCCGCCATTTTGAAGATTTATGTCTAGACTTAATCTAGGGGTTAGGATCGTCTATAAATTCGGCCCCTGGAACACGTCCCAACATTAGTCTTCGGCGAGACGCTTTATCCACATCCAACCATCTCTTATATCCAGCACAGCGAATAAATAGATAGTTTCGTTGTATAGGACCTTCCTTTTTCTGAAACCGTATTGGTTACCAAGACTCCAAGAATTTTGTCTACTTGACCTTTACAATTCTTTCACATATTTTGGCTGTCGTACTGGTCAAGGGTCCTGATCTACAATTTAAGAGGTTTTTTCCTTCCTTCCTTGAAAAAGTTTCCAAGTCAATGTCAGAATGAGTAAGTGTGTGTGTGTGTGTGTGTGTGTGTGTGTGTGTGTGTGTGTGTGGGTGTGCCAAAGTCACTTCCAAGAATAACAAAGAGGATACAAGTTGTACGAAACCATGGCAACAGCTTCCGTTACTTCATTATGTTGTGTTGCTGTTGCCGCTCCCAGAGTACGCAAATCCCTCTATACCTCTCTCTCTCTCTCACTCTCACTTTCTCTTTCTCTTTCTGTACTGGCACCTTTCCCCTCTCCTTCACGCCCATAAGACAATACAAACGCCCGTAGGAACGCCCGTAGGAACGCCTCTAGTCCGTCTCTGCCATCTTACTTCCTCTTGGCACCAACCTTCTTCTCCTCCCCTCCCCAACTTCCTTTCCCTCCATCTCTCCTTCCGACCTACCACTCCCTCCTCCCTTCCCACCTCCCTCCTTCCTTCCCTTCCTCCTTCCTTCCTTCCATCCCTCCTTCCTCATCGTCACTTCAACCTTCCGTCCTTCTCAACAAAGCCTTTCGCCGTCCGTCCCCATTTCCTTCCTTTTCCTTTCTGCCTTAACAATACGTCATTTCCTCTTGATTCCTTCCCCTCCCTTCCCCTTCCTCCTTCCTTCCCTTCTTCCCTTTCTCCTTCCTTCACTTCTTCCTTCCTTCCTTCCC